>NC_137224.1:23605110-23707610 GCF_949987685.1 Ammodytes marinus | reverse complement strand
TTATGCTTACATGCAATGCCATTTCTGTGAAGGGAATTTCTGTTGAGGACAACTATAGTCCGAAGTATATTTTTCAATAAACTACATTTATCTTCCAATCATTACTGAATCTAGCAGCTAAACGACTACAGGAGGGTGTTAGCTTAGCGTTTTAAGCCAACCAAAGTGAATGACAGTGGGCTTTGGCTTTTTCATGTGAAACAATAAAATGGGACTTGTCTGTGAGCCGTGGACATCCACCTAAACCAGACACGATGTATCATCACACACCAGCCTCCAGCCAGCTGGTTTGGTCGCCTATCATCCGATCGGTATATAGCGTTAACCGACTGGTTTGATTAGTATATTTGAAGTATTTTTGTTGGGGCAATAGTCTGGAACTAAAAATCATTTTCCATACTCTCTTTTATATATTCCATACTTATCCAGACCTGGAAATTACTCAAATTAAATTCCATCCTTTTCCATACTGCGTAAGAACCCTGTGTGTGTGTGTGTGTGTGTGTGTGTGTGTGTGTGTGTGTGTGTGTGTGTGTGTGTGTGTGTGTGTGTGTGCGTGTGTGTGTGTGTGTGTGTGTAAACATATGACAACCCCAATTCCGAAAAAGTTGGGACGTTTATAAAACGTATACAAAACAGAATGTGATCACTTGTTAATCAATACAATCAAATGGAAAACAATACAAAGGCAATTAACTGTATTTTACGTTTGATCCCATAATTGTTTTTCATAAATATATGCTTATTCTTTGATGCCAGCAGCACATTTCAAAAAAGTTGGGACAGGGGCATTAAAAGATTGGGGAAGCTGTGGGGAACATTACTCATATAAACATGTTATTAATATCACCTTTTAAGCATCTCACCATCTACAAACCATAATATAATTAAAATATTTAGAGAATCAGGAGAAACCTCTGCACGTAAAGGGAGAGGTCCAAATTTAAAATGTTATGCCCATGACCTCAAGTGGCACTGCATTCAAAAATGACATGATTTTATAAAGGATATCACTATATGGGCCTTGGAACACTTCAGAAAACCATTGTCGGTAAACACAGTTCATCACTACATCCACAAATGCAAGATAAGACTCTACCATGCAAAGTGAAAGCCATATATCAACAACATACACCAATGCAGCAGACTTCTCTGGGCCTGGGCTCATCTGAGATTTAGTTTGTACTGTTTTATATTGAATACATGTCAAAAAGGATTAGGAAATGATCACATTCTGTATTATTCACATTTTTTTATTATTCACTTTTTTTTTTTTTATTATTATTTTTTTTTCACCAAAAAGGTTGAGAATATTAGCCATTTTGTACACAATGTTGTTGAATACTACAGCAAACAACAATTGTAAAATAGCCAAACAAATATTGCCAACAAGAAACACATGGACTATGGAAGCTGAATTTCAAAGAGAAGGTTTCTTCATTCATATCATTTCCTGCAACACTTTTTTTTTTTTTTTACCCTTTCCCCTCCACCCCCCTCCCCTTCTCTCCTCTTTAAACAATGAACACAATTAACAATATACAAAAAAAATAAAATAAAAACAAATAAAAAGAAAAACTCAAATAAAAAGAAAATAAATAAAAGAAAAATTACGTAAGTAATGTAAGTAATGTACACTTAAGTTATGACTAGGTTTTATCCACTTGAATTTATTTATCATTATTATTTTTTTTTAAATTATTATTATCTATTTATTTACCCATTTTTATTCTATTCATTTATTTAATTATTTATTTATTTTCCCCTTCTCTTTTCTTTTCTGTGGAATATGCTAGGTCACTGTCTATTGTTAATGTAATCCAGGAATGGGGTCCATGTAGTTAGGAAGGAATTATGTTGTCCAGTGAGTCTGAATGTGATCCTTTCACAGTTTGCCATGTCTGTCATTAGTTCAATCCAGTCACCGTATTATTCACATTTTACATAACGTCCCAACTTTTTGGAAGTTGGGGTTGTAATAATAATTAGGATCTAATGTTTCATGTTGATTAACTTTTGCTTGTGTTTAAGTTATTTGACAACATTTCACTAGATTTCCCTTTACAGCAAATCAGGCCTGACTCAGCCGGCATTGTATGATAACGACACTAAAGGCCAGGACACACCGGCCAGATAATCGCCGTCGTAGAGTCGGGAGGGGGCGGGGACACGAATCTGTTTGATGTGTGCCGTGAAATCGGTCGTTGTAGATGTCGTCGGGCTTCTTTTGAGCCGATTGAACATGTTCAATTGGCGGCGGACAGTCTTTCAGTTGGAGCAATTTGATTTGTGGAGGGCTAGCGAATCAGTGAAGCCCGGAAGTGAGGCGGGTAGCACAAACAGCTAACAACAGCTAGCCATCGTTTTAATGTGTTTGTTCGTTTCGTTTCGAGCAGTCAACCCTTGTTGACTGCTCGACACCATGCTCAACACTCTCTGCTAAAAATAGTGCTCTTTATGGTCCATAAATATAAATACGTATTTCTATCTATGTATATGGTCTAGAGAGCCGTCCCATCATTTCTGGCTTCCGTATTTTTTTGGGCCACATTACAGATTAGCGCCGCCTGCTGTTATGGAGACATTACGTCCCGCGATACCGCAGAGCATACGGAAAGTCAGCAGTCGGTTTGGTGTGTTATTTTCGGCCGCGACGGGAAGACTGGAGCTCCCTGAATCGGCAGTCTCCATTTTCGGGTAGTCGGACTGGTGTGTCCTGGCCTTAAGAGGTTATTAAACTGTTTTGAAATTTTTAGGAAAACTGAATAAAACTTTTGATCAAATGCTTATTTGTTTGCAATACTAAATGAATAAAAATAGTGTCGACATCTAGTCGTTTATTTGAGTTTGTACTTAGCAGCCATTTTGAAACTTCTTAAATAATTGTGTTAGAACTCAAATGACAAGCAGCAGGTGACACAGTCCGATGGCTTTGTCTCACCCTGCAGTCCGAATCGCCTACTTTCTACTATTTAGTATGGTAGAAAAAAAGATTTAGTATGTCCCGATTCTTGTGGCCAGATTAAGGATGGTTAGAAAGACCCGGATGTCTATAACATCCGTCCAAGATTTATTGATCATAGTGTTGAAAACAGCATCCTCTTTGGCCGATTCTGACCCATAATCCAGAGCGAACCTGAAGTGACGTCGGAGCCTCCATATGAAAACAAACGGGGATGCGACGGATATAAAAGCAAGAGGCAAGATCAAGGCGCAATGTTATGATTAAAAAAATAAGTAAAAGAATGTCCCAATATATTCATCCATGCGTTCTTTTCATATTGATTTTAATCAGGTTGTCGCCAACAGAGTGAGAATCACTTAGATCGGACTTGGCCAAGGGGAATATTTAAATCCACTTGAATCCCATGTCGTCATGAATGAGTGGAAGAGGATTCCAGTAGTAAACTGTGAAGCTCTGGTGAACTCCATGCCCAAGAGGGTTAAGGCAGTGCTTGAAAAATATAGTGGCCACACAAAATATTAACACTTTGGGACCAATTTGGACATTTTCACTAAGGGGTGTACTCACTTTTGTTGCCAGCACTTTAGACATTAATGGCTGTGTCGAGTTATTTTGAGGGGACAGTAAATTTACACTTTTATACAAGCTGTACACTGACTACTTTACATTGTATCAAAGTGTCATTTCTTCAGTGTTGTCCCATGAAAAGATATAATGGAATATTTTAAGAAATGTGAGGGGTGTACTCACTTTTGTGAGATACTGTATGTGAGTATGTATGGCCAGATGAAGCTCCAAGAAGCCTGCTGGTGTTTCTATGAAGCTACAGACAGGCTGCTCAGTAGCTGATTGGTACCACACATGATCACAGCTTCATCTGGAGATGTACAACTTGTAGAATGGACGTACTCTGTGTTATGGTAACAATCTGACAACAACACAGTCAAAGGCTTGAGAACAGAGAAGCTTTTATTCTTAATAAAACAAAACAGAAATGCGTCTCACCCACTGGCCTGCAGTGGGAAACTGGCTTTTGGATTCTAGTCATGTGTGCAAAAGGACAGGTGTTGAGGCAAATACTTGCAATAGGCAGAAATACTGACGCTGGTCAGTGTAAGCAGAGGCAAGGGCAGTGAAAGAAATGGTTTATTCGTACAAGTCAATCTGGGATGTGATGTCCAAGGAAGCGACATTTATATTTAAAGAAATGTCACCTGATAGAACTTCTATTTCCATGTCAAAGTAGGCATTTAAAAGGAGGGTCAACATGCTAACTGACATACACTGGAAACTACAGAACAGCTTTAACTACAAAGGCATGTGTTCACTCCATACTAAGAAGGCATCTTAACAGTACTCTTTTAACTGGAGCACGCATTCATTGTTACATGGTTAAAATAAACTCTGAGACTGTACTTTGGTATAACATAGCTTGAGCTAAATACAGTACTTGAGTTATACAGGTATGTTTACCATGTTCAGGATTTGACTCCTTTGTGTTGGCATGCAAACATTTAGCTAATACATTTTGTAGCTATTCAGTCAGACACCAAACTATTGGATACATTAACATGTTGACCTGATGATGAAAAATGTCAAATGTGGGTGAGATATATCTTTGGTTCCTTTGAAAGTCTTACCCCTTTAACTAACTGCAACACATTCTTCTGCCTCCATAGTAGCTTATAGAAGAGTTCAGCACACCCACTGTCCACTCGTGTATCCACCAACACTGTAACATGAAACTCCACATAGTAACACCAGGAATTGGTCAAAGTAGTGCAAAACCATAAAGAGGGGCCTGATAGAAAAAAAGGTTAATGCAAGGAGAAGGGTTTTGGCTGAGAATAGAGACAACGGACTGAATCAAACGTGTGCCTGTAGAACACAAAAACCTTCCACAGAGGTTCTCTGACAATTGCACAAAAATAATCTCATTTCTGATGGTTTAAGAAAAAAAAATCAGACGTGTAGAGCCACTCGTTTCGGTAAAGTTCACTTTGTGGCAAACCTGAATGTCAAAGCAGGGATTCTAAATGCATGGACTTTTTTTTCCAATCTTGTTAAAAGGGCCAATGTGTTCTAACATTTTTCGTCCATCTTCAATTGCAAACACAAGTCAACAGGTTGGATGCAGCCTTTAAAAGGGCCAATGCAACTGGGTGAATTGAATTCCACCTTAAATCAACCGTCACCGCTAGGAAGCTGATGGGACCACTGTCAGCTGGTCAGGATAATGGACATTAGAACATGACTGGAGCATTATTTCATATTTCATAGAGATTGAAGTTGTGTTTCTCTGTTGAGGTTGGTGGTCATATTGGAATCCCAAATCCTTATTTACAATGGGGGGGATGTGGATTCAGCCCCCTTCATCCTCTTCCAGCCAGAACAATCCATTCTTTAGCTCCACTAGGGACTTAATGAGTTAGTCCAATATAGCTTATAGCTCTGTGTCTGACCCTAGGACCGTGCATTCATGGAGCTTGAGTTGAGATCAGTTTGAAATCAAAGCCATCCACCAGATGACATGTGTAGAGTATATGTTGAGCTGATCCAGACATGGCAGGGTGAGAGAGGAGGCTTCAGTCTGAGTGGTGGGGTTGGACCTGTGGACACCAGTCTGTCTGAGCATACAGGAGGCAGTGGACTGTCTTAAACCTGCAGGAAGGGAGAGAAGACAGTCACACACATATTCACTGTGGAGCACAGGAGCACATTTCAAGTCTTCAGCTCAAGTTAAGTTATTTATGTTAATATAAGTGTTAAATCGCTCTTTATTCATACAGTGATCACTTACATAGTGTGCGCGTTTCATAAAGCCGATCTCTCAGTCACCCACTCTGCATGTAATCGGCAAATAAACTTTTTGGGGATCCCAAAACTGATATAATAATAATAATAATAAATTTTATTCATAATGCACTTTATATTCAAGAAAGAAAGAAAGAAGAAGAATGCTACAAACCGGCACCCGTCTCACTGCCGGTGCACGCGCATATCCGATCCCTGTATACATGCAGAGAGAATGACAACTATGAACGAGTTATCTAGGTGTTCTTATCCGACTTCTCTTGTCCGTTAATGTGCCGATATGTGTGTGAAGTAGATCGGATAAAGGTGTTTACATGCAGGTTACAAGTCCTGTTGAGGTCTTATTGGTTTATTTACCCGATTATGAGTCTGCATGTAAACACACTGATAGATCTTACAGATGAAATCACGATACACCAAGCTGAGTACCAACTTTAACAGAACCAAAAGACAATCTAAATACATCTCTTCTCACTCATAATAGTGATCCTTAATATGAGCTATTCATTTATATCTCAGTATATTCATTTGACCCTAGTCTTTCCAGTCTCACGATAGTATGTATGATAAGAGGTGTTGCACAAAGCCAGTGTGTGGAGGAGCCATATTAAACTGTCCCTGCGTTCCGAATCGCATACTTTCTACTATTTAGTATGGTAGGAAATAGATTTAGTATGTCCCGATTCTTGTGGCCAGATTTAGGATGGTTAGAAAGACCCGGATGTCTACAACATCAGTCCAAGATTTTTAGTGTTGAAAACAGCATCCCATTTGGGCGATTCTGACCAATAATCTAGTGCGCATGTGAAGTGACGTCACATCGACAAAGCCTCCATATCAAAACAAACGGGGATGCGACGGATATAAAAGCAAGAGGCAAGATGAAGGCGCAATGTTATGATGAAATAAATAAGTAAAAGTATGTCCCAATAATATGCCTACTGCATCCTAACTAGATTATTTTTATCGTCGGGTGTAGTATGTAGAATAGAAAAAAGAAAGAGTATGCGATTCGGAACGCAGGGTGTCTCTTTATTAATATGCTTACCTCGTGGGGTCCTCGGCCAATGAAAATCCTCCAACCAGACTGACCACATTTCTTCTGTTGTCAAAGCCTCCGTAGCTGAGAGTCACCTGGAGCAATGAGACACATTATACACAGTGAGACTAACAGAGCAGAGAGCAAACCATGGTGATAGATAATGTTCTCAAGGTTTCAGGACTTCTGGAGCTCTTTACAGAAACACTCTGGTTAGGTTCTTATATTTGGTTGATTAGTAATGCAGAGGAAACTATTTAAAAAAATAATAATTTTAAAGTGGAAAAAACTGACAGTTGAGTGTTTTACAGATATTTGCTGGGACTCTTGACCTCCAGCTTGAAACTAGTTAATAACTAGTAGTAATAACTACAGACTTATTCTCACAAGATGACCAGTGTTTCCTTGACTTGAAGGTGGAGTCAGTGAAAATGCTTGTTTGACATTATCAGTGAATCTCTCCTCACAATATGCAAGCTGTCCGTACTCATTTCTTGCGCTGAAAAGAAATCTGGTGTTAATACGCAGCCCGGGCTCTGTAAACCGGCATGTAGCAAAATGGGCCCACAACAGCTAGCAGCGTGTACCGTTTGGCGCTAAGCAAACAATACAACACACAACAATCCAGTGCTATGAAGCTACTACTTCTTCCTTTATGGTGCAGTTGTGGAGTGACTTCTTTCCCTTCTTATCTGCTCCTGTGTTTGTGTATGTGAATGTGTGTGTGAAAATCCAACTGGAAACCATTCTATATACAAACGTTTCCAATTCACTTAGGGGCCTCAATAGCCATCCCCACATCACAGTTCAGGGGGCGACTGTGGCTCAGGTGGTAGAGCGGGTCGGCCAATGATCGAAGGGTTGGCGGTTTGATTCCCGCCCTGCCACTTGTGTCATGGTTGTTGTGTCCTTGGGAAAAACACTTCACCCACCTTGCCTCGTGTGAATGTTGATAGTTAGCCTGCTATCGGTGTATGAATGTGTGTGTGAATGGTAACGTGGGAATGGGTACAGGTCTCCATTGCAAAAGAGTCTCTGGTCTCAATGGGATTTACCTGTAGAAATAAAGGTAAACAAACACATGTAGTAGAAGAGTGTAGTCACCTGCTGCAGCACAGTGTCTGTGGGCAGTTTGAGCAGGCTCTCCAGGTGAGAGTGGAACAGGTGAGTGTGTGTGAGGGGGACCTCCAGCAGAGCTTCTATGATGTAGCCGATGGTGCAGTCATCTGGCAGGCGGATCTTCTCCGCTGTGCTGATGAAGTTCCCCAGACTGAAAGCAGAGGGCACACATTCACACACACATTCACACACACATTCACACACACACACATTTCACACATATCCTCTTTACAGCAGACATTTCCAAACTCATTTTCCTCCTAAGCCAGAGCAAACTAATGAACCAATAAATCAGATTATTATTATTATTAGATTTCTGTATTTACTATTTAGCTTAACAGAGGTTTTGAAAAACTGCATGTTTGTGTTGATGAAATATATATTGTTGGACTTTTAAGGACTGAAAAATATAGTGTATTGAAATATTTAACATCTAAAAAGGCCGGTATAGAATCTGCAGCATGGTTAGGGTTGAATGGTTGAAAAAAAAAAAAGATGGACATGCAGTGAGTGGCGTACCTGGCCCAGGGGCTCATCTTCAGGGCCAGCCCTCTGCTGATACAGAAACCTGCTCCGCCTGTGGCAAACCAGAATTTGACGGACACCTGAAACCAGACCACGTCAGACCCATCAGCCACTAAACCAGCCCTGTGTTCCAATCCACATACTTTCTGCTATTTAATGGTAGAAAAATATTGTTGTCTTGATTGATGTGTACTACATCTGGTCGAGATTTTAAGTGTTGAAATCAGCATGCTATTTGGGCGATTCTGACCCACAATCCTGTGCGCATCGGAAGTGACGTCACATTGACAGAGCCTCTGTATGTAAACAACCGGGGATGAGCCAGATATATAAAGGAAGAGGCAAGATCAAAACGCAATGTCATGATGAAACAAATAAGTAAAAGTATGTCACAATTGTAGCATACTGCATGCTTACTTAATACTTTCAGCTGTAGTATGTAGGAGAGGGAAAAAGAAAGAGTATGCGATTTGGAATGGCAGGTAGAAGCAGTTTTTTAGAAGGAATATTCTGGAGCCAGGATGTAAGAGAGAAAACTCCTAATGGGATAAGTGACTGACCGAGCCGTCACTCTTGACCCTCTCTGCTGCCTCTATAGGATGGTCCAGACTGGGCCGGCCCACGTACACATCCTGACTGTGGTGGTAGGACGACAGCAGGGCCACCAGGGGGAGCACCAACACATAGTTATCATCATCCACATGGCAGAACCACCTGGAAAACAGACAGACAGACGGACAGACACGCAGACAGAAACACACACACACACATCAATAACCGCTGAATAGGTCCATTCATGTTGGCAGTGGATGCATGTTTTTTTTGTACTTATGACTCACTTCTTCTGCGACTCTATGAACTTGTCGTACTCCACAGACATCTTGCAGCACAGAGCCTGTCTGGTGTGAGCCGCAGAGCAGTTTGTGTTGATCAGGTTCACTCCTGGAGAAGAGACAGCGCTTTGAAAACTCTATGTACACTGGAGGAAATAATGATTTCATCCCTCACTGATTTTGTAAGTTTGCCCACTTACAAATAAATGAAAGGTCTATAATTGTAATGCTAGGTTTATTTTAACAGTGAGAGACACAATATCAAAAAGAAAATCACATTAAAAAAATATATGCATTTTTTTTGCACTTTATTGAGTGAAATAAGTATTTGATCCCCTATCAAAACATTGCTTAGTACTTGGTGGAGAAACCCTTGTTGGCAAGTACAGTTTCGACGGATTGGAAGACCCATCCACGACCCATTTTTTGTGACCAGGCTGAGAGAAGGAGGTTGTCACCCAGGATTTTATGGTACATGGCCCCATCCATAGTTCCCTCGATGCGGTGAAGTCGACCTAGCAGGGAAACACCCCCAAAGCATAATGCTTCAACCTCCATGCTTGACTGTGGGGATGGTGTTCTTGGGGTCATAGTCAGAATTCCTCCTCCTCCAAGAATGGTGAGTCGCATTGATACCAAAGAGCTTGATTTTGTTCTAATCTGACCACATCACCTTCTCCCAAGCATTCTCTGAGTCATTCAGGTGTTCATTGGCAAACTTCAGACGGTTCTGTACATGTCCCTTCTTGAGTAGGGGGACCTTACGGGCACTACAGGATTTCAATCCATTACGGCATAGTGTGTTACCAATGGTTTTCTTGGTGACTGTGGTCCCAGCTGCTTTGGGATCATAAACAAGCTCCTCCCGTGTAGATCTGGGCTGATCCCTCACCTTTCTCATGATCATTGATACCTCACGAGGTGAGATCTTGCATGGAGCCCCAGAACGAGGGGGATTGAGGGTAATTTTGTGTTTCTTTCATTTTCAAATAATCGCACCAACAGTTGTCTCCTTCTCACCCAGCTTCTCGCCAATGGTCTTGTAGTCTATTCCGGCCTTGCGCAGGTCTACAATCTTGTCCCTGATGTCCTTACTCTTTGGCCCATGATGGAGATGTTGGAGTTTGATTTATTGACTCTGTGGAGAGGTGTCTTTTATACAGGAAACTAGTTGAGATTAGGAATACTTTTTTAAAGCACGAGGACTAATCTGTGGGAGCCAGAATTCTTTATGGTTGGTAGGGGATCAAATACTTATTTCACTCAATGAAATGTAAAATAATTTATATATTTTTTTTAATGTGATTTTCTGGATTTTCTTTTTGATATTCTGTCTATCACTGTTAAAATGAACCTAGCTTTAAAATTATAGACCGTTCGTTTCTTTGTATGTAAGTGGGCAAATTTACCATCTCACTGAGGGATCAAATACTTATTTCCTCCACTGTATCAAACATGACTAGATCTTCCGTTTGCTTCAGTTCAAATACTGAACAATCAAACATGACAACGCTCTAATGAGAGGATTCACATCTGAGCTTGTTGCTTGAATCTAAAGTATATCTGCGTTGACATGTTTGTTAACAGAATTGACTGTGCACTTCACACATCATTTTCAACCTATGAAACTACACTAATATGTGTCTTCATATACTGGATGTACAAGTCATTTCTTTGTTTTTTATTTTAATACATTTGCAAAAATCTCTAACAATTGTTTTTAATGTCATTATGGGGTATTATGTGTAGAGTTTTGAAGAAAGCAAATACATTTAATCCAGCGTTATTCCAGGCTGTGACATAATGAAATGTGGAAAAAGTGAAGCGTTGTGAATACTTTCCGTATGCAGTATGCACTGTATCACATGAACCTTTGAGGGATGCACTCCAAACTTTGCACAAATGTCCACTCTACGTGAAGAATGAACTGAACAGATGTTTCAGATCACAAGTCAACAGTCAAAGTGACCTCATAATGAACGCAATATCTCAGTAATGCATTGAGGGATTTACAGTGGCTTGAAAAAGTATTCATACCCCTTGAACTTTTCCACATTTTGTCACGTCACAACCACACACGTACATTTATTTTATTGGGATTTCATGTGATAGACCAACACACAGTGGCGCATAACTGTGAAGTGGAATGAAAATGAAATATGATTTACAATTTTTTTTATAAATAAAAAACTGAAAAGTGTGGCATGCAAAAGTATTCAGCTCCACTGAGTAAATACGTTGTGGAACCACCTATGACCTATCGCTGCAATTACAGCTCCAAGTCTATTTGGGTATGTCTCTACAGCTTTGTACATCTACAGACTGACGTTTTTGCCCGTTCATCTTTGCAAAATAGCCCGAGCGTCAGGTTCAGCGTCAGATTGGATGCAGAGTGTCTGTGTAGTGAAGAGTAGTTCTACTGGAGCCACAAACCACCAGGAAACAAGGCTTACTTTACTTGACTTTATTTTGCAAGCAAAGTTATTTTGTGTTGATGATTGCCATGATGATTGCCATGGTTATTGAATGGTAAATCAAAAGACACACAACAACATCTTCACACACTCAGTTGTGGTGAGGATGTGGTGGGAACAACGGGAGAAGGCCTCACTAGGCCTCTATTTATAGTGGGAGGAGCAATCAATTACCCTGAATCACCACTTGGTGTCTCTTGTGGAGGTGAGGTGAGGCTGAAAGAACTGGCAGTTTCTAACAGTCTGTGAACAGCAATTTTCAAGTCTTTCCAGATATTCTCAATTTGATTTAGGTCTGGAACTTGACTGGGCCATTCTAACACATGACTATGCTTTGATCTAAACCATTCCATAGTAGATCTGGCTGTATGTTTAGGGTAGTTGTCCCTCTGGAAGGTGAACCTCCACCCCAGTCTCAAGTCTTTTACAGACTCTTAACAGGTTTTTCTGTCCTGTATTTGGCTCCATCTATCTTCCTATCAACTCTGACCTGCTTCCCTGTCCCTGCTGAAGAACAGGACCCCCACAGCATGATGCTGCCACCACCATGTTTCACAGTGGGGATGGTGTGTTCAGGGTGATGTGCAGTGTTTTCCGCCACACATTGCATTTTGCATTCAGGCCAGAAACTTCAAGTTTGGTCTTATCTGCATATGCTGCGTCCACCGAATGGTTTGTGGCAAGGGTTGGAGGAAGGTGCTCTGTTCAGATGAGACCAAAATTTAAGTTTTTGGCCATAATGCAAAATGCAATGTGTGGTGGAAAACTCACACTGCACATCACCCTGAACACACCATCCCTACCGTGAAACATGGTGGTGGCAGCATCATGCTGTGGGGGTCCTGTTCTTCAGCAGGGAAGGGGAAGCTGTTTAGAGTTGATGGGAAGATGGATGGAGCCAAATACAGGACAGAAAACCTGTTAGAGTCTGCAAGAGACTTGAGAGTGGGGTGAAAGTTCACCTTACATCAGGACAACTAGCCTAAATGTACAGCCATATCTACTATGGAATGGTTTAGATCAAAGCATAGTCATGTGTTAGAAAGGCACAGTCAAAGTCCAGACCTTAATACAATTGAGAATATCTGGAAAGACTTTTGAAGAAAATTGCTGTTCACAGACGCTCTCCATCCAATCTGACGCTGAATCTGAAGCTCGAGCTATTTTGCAAAGAAGAATGGGCAAAAATGTCAGTCTGTAGATGTACAAAGCTGGAGGAGACATACCCCAATAGACTTGCAGCTGTAATTGCAGTGATAGGTGGTTCTACAACGTATTGACGCAGGGGGGCTGAATACTTTTGCACGCCACATTTTTCTGTTTTTTATTTATAAAAAAAATTGAAAAACATGTTTCATTTTCATTCCACTTCACAATTATGCGCCACTTTGTGTTGGTCTATCACATGAAATCCCAATAAAATAAATGTACGTGTAGGGATTGTTACGTGACAAAATGTGGAAAGTTCAAGGGGTATGAATACTTCTTCAAGCCACTGTAAGTCAAATTTGGCAAACACTCACAATTTGATTAGGACTGATAAGATTTGAAGCTTTGATGGACTTTCTTCAAACTTGCACAAATGTCCACTCTGAGGTTGCGTTCCGAATCGCATACTTTCTACTATATAGTATGTAGAAAAAAGATTTAGGATGTCCCGATTCTTGTGGCCAGATTTAGGATGGTTAGAATACCCGGATGGTCTACTTCATGCGGCCAAGATTGTTAGTGTTGAAAAGTGCATCCTATTTGGGGCGATTCTGACCCACAATCCAGTGCGCACGTGAAGTGACGTAACATCGACGAAGCCTGTAGGTCCATGTTATGAAAACAAACGGGGATGCGCCGGATATAAAAGCAAGAGGCAAGATCAAGGCGCAATGTTATGATGAAATAAGAGAGAAAAGTATGTCCCAATAGTATGTCTACTGCATCCTAACTAGATTCTTTTTATCGTCGGATGTAGTATATAGAATAGAAAAAAGAAAGAGTATGCGATTCGGAACGCAACCTGACTCAAAGATGAACTGAATAGAGTTTGGAGGTCAAAGGTCAAAGGTTAGTGTGACCTTCCATATTGTGAGGTCTCAGTGACCTTGTACCATATTGTATCTTCTTAAGAGCTTTATCTTCTTTAAAGCATTGACTACCACAACTGGACTTTTAACGTTTTAAAATTGTATGCCTGGTAGTGGAATGTATTTCTAGTTTCATTCTTATACATGTGTGAAATAAAATAATGAATGTCTCAAGATTGCCCAGGTAGCCTACTGTTATGCAGATTTACTACTATTGAATCGGCCCGTCTGCCCGCCCAAAAAGTTATAAATGGTAAATGGACTTGACTTATATAGCGCTTGTTAGCCAATTTTCTCAGCCCCAAAGCGCTTTACATTTCTTATCACATTCACCCATTCATACACACACTCATACACTGATGGCAGTAGCTGCCATGCAAGGCTCCAAGGGACCATCGGGAGCAATGTGGGGTTCAGTGTCTTGCCCAGGGACAATTCGACATGTGGCGGGTAGGCGGGGGATCGAACCTCCGACCCTGCACTCCAGAGGCGATCTCCCTACCCACTTCCCCACTGCCGCCCCTATAATCTGTGTAATACAGTTTTTGCAGAAAAGGTTACTAATATATATCTGAGCTTCTCACCTGTTCTCGTCTGCAGCTCCCTGTCCTCACCGTCAGTGAATATATAGGTCTGAAACAAAGACACACAATGTTAAAATAATTTGTGCAAACACAAACCTGCCCACATGCACACAAACACAAGTTTGTTCTCCTGCTGGGACACAATGAATAGCTCCATTGTCTGCTCTTGCCGATGAGGTCGTGTGCAAAGCAACAATGACACACAGAGGTAGGGGAAGAGAATATTTCACAACACCCCTCAGTGCTGAAACTCATCGTAGCAGGTGTGCTGTGACACTGAACAAATCAGACGTTCATTTGACAGACACAACATACACAACACCAGGACATAAATACACTTATTGTTTCACCTTCATCCTTTCTTTAGGTGAACAAGTCAAACTAGCAGTGTGACAGACCAAAGTGCAGCCACTATGTGTTTGATCAATGAGCATCATTAGTTCCATATGGTATGGCTCCAGTTTACATCAGAATCTCCCATAGTCTTTTCAACATTGGTAGGGGTGTGTATTATACACTCAGTGGCAACTTTATTAGGTACACCTTGCTAGTACCGGGTTGGACCTCCTTTGGCCTTCAGAACTGCCTTCATTCTTCGTCGTATACTTTCAACAAGGTGTTGGAAACATTCCTCAGAGGTATTTGGTGATGTGAATCTCCCGTTCCACCACATCCCTCCCATAAGTGCTCTATTGGGTTGAGAGCTGATGACTGTGCAGGCCTTTGGAGGACAGTCAACTCACTGTCATGTTCAAGAAAGCAGTTTGAGATGATTCTAGCTTTGTGACATGGTGCATTATCCTGCTGGAAGTAGCCATCAGAAGATGGGTACACTGTGGTCATAAAGGGATGGACATGGTCAGCAACAATACTCAGGTAGGCTGTGGTGTTTAAACAAAGCTCAATTGGTACTAAAGGGTCCAAAGTGCCAAGAAAATATCCCCCACACATTTACACCACCACTAGCAGCCTGAAAAGTTGATACAAGGCAGGATGGATCCATGCTTTCATGTTGTTTATGCCAAATTCTGACCCTACCATCTGAATGTCGCAACTGAAATTAGGCATGGCAGTGGTGGATGATGATGATGATGATATGATATTCTGACGGTATGATGATCTTATGCAAAAATAACACGGTTCAAGGTATCACAATTATAGCGCTATCATTTAAAATTCCACCCGATGATAATGTTTTCATTTTTTAAACAACATATAGAATGTTCTGAACATTAATACACTTGTATGATAACATAATACCGTAGTTTTCGGACTATAAGCCGCGACTTTTTCCCCATTTTTCGACCCTGTTATTACACAGCACAGTATATATTCTGTAGCTACTAGGGATGGGCGTTAGTACTCGAGTACTCCACGTTTCAAATGAACTCGATTGGTGGATGAGGAAAATCGTTTTTTTTTAGTGTCTGTACTGTAGCCTTTAGGCCGGCGGGCCGCGGCCACCCTATTTTAAAATGTTATATACGTGTACAAAACGGATAAAATAAAGTTTAACAAAATTAAATATTTTGATGCAAGTGCAATAAACTGAGCGTTGTGTCAAACATCAACTGCAAATAACTGCCACCACCGTGCCACCGCAGCGCAGCCTGTGTTCTCCACAGCACCGCAGAGCTGAACACGGTCTCTCCTTTCTTCTCCAGAACATTTTCAGGAATATAACTGTCCAATTATTTCAAAGCAGATGATAAAGTTACGTTTATAAAAAGGGGAGATGACACCTGTTACTCTCAGTTAGTAATGAGTAGCCTCCAGGTGAGCATGCAAGGTGCTCTCCGCTTGGAAAGAAAAGAAGAAGCAAGGCTTACTTCAGGCACATTCGCTCCGAGCCAACAACAGTTAAGAAGCCTTCAAAAGGGAATATGGGGATAAGATTCAAAAACCGACCGGTGTAACGTACCGTTAATGAGGAATTAGTCGCGGTAATTATTCACGGACACGGAGTGAGCATTACGCGGTTGGATATACAACTATCTGCTTTGGTGAGTTATTTATATGTATTTAAATTGTAGGACAATCATTTTATATTATCTGCTGCCCTTCTTATTTTAAATGGTGACTTAGGCTATTTTTTTTTGTTACAACTACAGCCCATGCTTTTTTTCTCTCTCCACCGCAGACCTACTCGATCGGTTTAAATTGTGGCCCGTCTATTTAATTACTTTCAGTGAGGAAAATGTGTTTTAAACTTGTGGAAAAAAATCCTTAATATCATATGGCAACTGTGACTGTTTGACGATACGCATTGAGCGCTTTATTGCGGTCAACCGTTGTTCTAGACAGATGCGTTGCGTTCTAAAAATAGAAAAAAGTTTAACGAGGAATCGATTGATCCTCGAGGAATGAAAGCGATCACACGAGTAGCGAAAACACTCGTGCCCATCCCTAGTAGCTACTATTGCTCTAAATGGTAACACTTACGTAGCCTACGTTATGCAAATATGCAACTTGTTTGTTGAAATGTTAATAAATGGGAGTTTCCTCAAGCAGCCATCTCTTTCCCGACAATCCCCTCTGTGCACGAACTCTTACAGGTAATTAAACATTATCACCTGCGGTTTATAGTCCAGTGCGGCTTATAGTGCGGAAAATACGGTAAATAAGAACATTTAATTATTCTTAACAAAGCAGTCCTTAAGTGAGCTGCTTAACAAGGTTTTTAGAGACATGCTCACTTTCTACTCATTTCTCTTCTAGTAAAAGTGGTTGTGATGCAGGGATATTCTGAACATTAAAAAGGTGCACTGTGTAACATTTGAAGTATGATGAAAGTTCTCGAATGCAACGCTCCCTATGTAACCCCACCGCTTTAGAATAATAACAGAAGCTACGGTGGCCTTAAAAGGACAAGAAGCTAGTTACTAAAGATGGCCTCATCCACCACTGCCTCAAGTCTTTCCAAAATATCAAGTGATGAGGTGAAGTTGTATTAAGATTGAATTTCTGAATTCTGTATATTATATACAGTGTAGTGTGAAAGTTTGTGAACCCCTTGAGCCTTTTGGAATTTTATTTATGTTAACCATTATTAATTCATTTTTATCAATACCAGTATTTTTTATATGAAATAACAGATGTTTGTTTATCAATTCAACATTTTTCTTTTCCAGAAATCAACTGTTAAAACAGATAAAACAAATTATTTGACAACTGTTGTATGTGCAAAAGTTTGTGAACCCTGAGCTGCATTGCTTAAATCGAGCAAGGTAAACACAATCAGGTGGGCCAAATCGAGTGATGAAATAGACCAATGTAATGAGAGATCTTCAGGGAAGAAATTGGGCGGCACTAGATAAAACAAAGATAAAACCAGGTCAGTTTAGGCCCACCAAACTGAACCCATACAGGTCAGACATGGTCAAAGGGGAAGAAATCTCAGAGGATCTCAGGAATAGAGTTTTGATGTTACAAATTTGTCTGGGGACAGCTATAAATTCATATAAAAAAGTTTGAGCTCCATCGGTCCACCGTGAGGCAAATCATCTACAAATGGAGAGCTTTAAGAGTGACTTAACATCTGCCTAGAAGTGGACTTCCTTCAAAAATATCTTCAAGCGCCACAAGAAAAGTGATTTTTCAGGTAAGAGCCAACACAAACATTACATCTGAGATTTGCAGACCATTTGCCACCACCGTTCTTGACTTGGGAGAAGGTTCTCTTGGTGGTAGGCAGAGTTGCGTTTTTGCCCAAACATGGCGGTTTTGGTTGTGACCAAACAGTTCAATTTTGGACAAATCTGTCCACAGAAAAGACTTCAGGTATCTCCAGGTGCTCTCTGGCAAAGTTGTGACAAGCACTTTTGTTCTTTTTTGAGAGTAGAGGCTTCTTCAGCAACCCTCCCTTGAAAGCCATGTTGACTTATTGTGGAACCATGCACATCTGTCCCAGATGCTTTTTTTTTTGTGGTGCTTATGGATATTTTTGAAGGAAGTCTACTTCTAGGCAGATATTCAGTCACTCTTAAAGCTCTCCATTTGTAGATGATTTGCCTCACGGTGGACCGATGGAGCTCAAACTTTTTTTTAATTAATGTATAGCTGTCCCCAAACAAATGTGCAGCATCACAACTCTATTCCTGAGATCCTATGAGATTTTGTTTGCTTTTAGCATGTCTGACCTGTATGGGTTCACTTTGGTGAGCCTAAACTGACCTGGTTTGATCTCTTTTCATCTAGTGCCGCCCAATTTCTTCCCTAAAGATCTCTCACTACATTGGTCCATTTCGTCACTCAATTTGGCCCACCTGATTGTGTTTACCTGCTCCATTTAAGCAGGTAAACACAATCTCCTGCTCCTTTAGATAACCATCATCTATGTGTTTATTAGGGGTGGGAAAAATAATCGATTTTCTGATTAATCGCGATTCTCTCTCGAACAATTCCGAATCGATTCATAAAAGTTAATAATCTATTTTTTTATTTTTTTAGTATTTAATATTAGTATTTCCTGCGCCACTGCGCATGCACACCACACAAGTGCGAGTTGTTAAAAGTGGCGACAAAAGGGCAGAGAGCAGCAAACCCATGTGACCTGCACTGGCTTTGTGTCTGTTAATGTTTTTGTATGAGAGCTGAATTCCAAGCCATACTTTTTGCACAATGTGTTGAAATGACATAGAAAATAATAGAATAGAAATCCTATAGAAACATCATTCACAAGAGTAGAAAGAAAATTAAACTGAATCGGTTTAGTTTTTACACACTTCCATATTGTGTTGAAAGCTGCATTGATTATTGCACTGGTAAGTCATATTTGTGACAAGAAAAGCTTTTTCTCTAATACAATATTAGAGAAGGTAATTCATCTGTTGATTGTATTTAATGATCATCACAAAAGTAGGAAGTGATTAGCAAACTCTTGAGTAGCAAACTCAGATGTGTATATAAATATATTTTTGAAAATCACACATAGGTATGTATGTAAAAAAAATTGCACCGAGAATCGATTTTGAATCGAATCGTTGACCTCGGAATCGGAACCGGATCGTGAGGTGCCAAGAGATTCCCACCCCTAGTGTTTATGTGAAGTTAGCTTCTCTAGACCCCACTACAGTGGAAGGCCTGCACTCAAACATTTACACTCAACAAAAATATAAACGCAACACTTTTGTTTTTGCTCCCATTTTTCATGAGATGGACTTAAAGATCTAAAATTCATTCCAGATACACAATATTACCATTTCTCTCAAACATTGTTCACAAATCTGTCTAAATGTGTGATAGTGAGCACTTCTGCTTTGCTGAGATAATCCATCTCACCTCACAGGTGTGCCACATCAAGATGCTGATCTGACATCATGATTAGTGCACAGGTGTGCCTTAGACTGTCCACAATAAAAGGCCACTCTGAAATGTGCATTTGTTTGCTTTATTGGGGGTCTGGGGACTCAGAACCAGTCAGTATCTGGTGTGACCACCATTTGCCTCATGCAGTGCAACACATCTTCTTTGCATAGAGTTTATCAGATTGTCAATTGTGGCCTGTGGAATGTTGGTCCACTCCTCTTCAATAGCTGTGCGAAGTTGCTGGATATTAGTGGGAAGTGGTGCACGCTGTCGTACGCCGGTCAAGCACATCCCAAACATGCTCAATGGGTGACATGTCCGGTGAGTATGCTGGCCATGCAAGAACTGGGACATTTTCAGCTTCCAAGAATTGTGTACAGATCCTTGCAACATGGGGCCGTGCATTATCTTGCTGAAACGTGAGGTGATGTTCATGGATGTATGGCACAACAATGGGCCTCAGGATCTCATCACGGTATCTCTGTGCATTCAAAATGCCATCAATAAAATGCACCTGTGTGCTTCGTCCATAACAGATGCCTGCCCATACCATAACCCCACCACCACCATGGGCCACTCGATCCACAACATTGACATCAGCAAAGCGCTTACCCACACAACGCCACACACGCTGTCTGCCATCTGCCCTGAACAATGTAAACCGAGATTCATCCGTGAAGAGAACACCTCTCCAACGTGCCAGACGCCATCGAATGTGAGCATTTGCCCACTCAAGTCTGTTACGGCGACGAGCTGGAGTCAGGTCAAGACCCCGATGAGGACGACGAGCATGCAGTTGAGCTTCCCTGAGACGGTTTCTGACAGTTTGTGCAGAAATTGTTTGGTTATGCAAACCAATTGTTTCAGCAGCTGTCTCAGTGGCTGGTCTCAGATGATCTTGGAGGTGAACCTGCTGGATGTGGAGGTCCTGGGCTGGTGTGGTTACACGTGGTCTGCGGTTGTGAGGCCGGTTAGATGTACTGCCATATTCTCTGAAACGCCTTTGGAGACGGCTTATGGTGGAGAAATGAATATTCAATGCACGAGCAACAGATCTGGTTGACATTCCTGCTGTCAGCATGCCAATTGCACGCTCCCTCAATGCTTGTGGCATCTGTGGCATTTTGCTGTGAGACAAAACTGCACATTTCAGGGTGGCCTTTTATTGTGGACAGTCTAAGGCACACCTGTGCACTAATCATGATGTCAGATCAGCATCTTGATGTGGCACACCTGTGAGGTGGGATGGATTATCTCAGCAAAGCAGAAGTGCTCACTATCACACATTTAGACAGATTTGTGAACAATGTTTGAGAGAAATGGTAATATTGTGTATCTGGAATGAATTTTAGATCTTTAAGTCCATCTCATGAAAAATGGGAGCAAAAACAAAAGTGTTGCGTTTATATTTTTGTTCAGTGTACATTGTACAGATTGGTACTGGCAGCTTGTTATTTTACAGGCACCTCTCAGTATCTAAGAGTAAATGGTTAGTAAACGTGGCAGGGTTAGCACAGGACAGAGATACAGTGGAGCCCTTTGATACCGGAACACTAACTAAAGTGGACCTTCTCCATCCACTCTCACAGGGACACAACCCTCCTCCTGCCCACACTCAGTCTCTTTGTGTGGCACTCAGACTTACTGATAGCTTTGTGCAGAACTGCTCACATGGCCTTCTGTGTAGGAAACTTCAAACTTTACTAAAGGCACTTGGGACTACTCTAACCCAAAGCTCCCTTCACTCACATCTGACTGTATGTTAAACCATATAGGCCTGAAAGTCAAAGTCAAAGTCTTTTATTGTCAGTTCTGATATAAGACATACATCAGAATCAAAATGGCGTTTATCTCTGACCCACAGTTGGAAGGATAAAATAAAAAATATAGAGTTAAATAAGATAAACATGAACAATATTTACATAAGATCAATTCTAAATACTAAGTAGTGCAAAGGAATTTTCTGTGCAATATAAAACAGTAGGGGAGAGTGGCCTGAGTTGTGCCACTTTTTACTCAAAGTGGTTTTAAAGTAAGGCCTTGACAGTAAAGTCTCCAACCCAAATATGTACATATATTTCAGGGTGTTGTGCATCCCCGGCAACAATAACTTTGGATCTGAGAGAATACCATGGGGTAAATTGTGCCATTGATATACATCTCATAAACTGTAATGCAAGACAAATCCATTAGACAATCACTTATTTAAGGTTTATTTAAAGTAAATATTTTACAAAGACTGAAGGACAATTTTCTTAAACAAGGCCTAGCAGATTTAATGGTTTTACCTGCAAAGCTCACAATGACAAAGTCACCATCATCATCTTTCTGGCCATCTGAACTCTCATCAGTGGTGTCGTTAAGTGGAATGGAGATGTCGGTCTCTTCTGAGCTACTGTAAACAATCACTTTCTTTTGGGGACCAGCGTATACAGCCATGCCAATGGCAAAACTCTCAGAAATGTACTTTGCACTAGCTGCTCCGCCCTTGTAGAACCAACTGCCACCTGGCATATGCGATTCCCCCTCCATTTCTGCCTTTAAATCAAGGCTCAAAACTACACTACAGTCTGCTGCTATTGTAACATGGGCTGACAGAGGAAGGTAGCATTACATTTAATAGATTCTGGCTGTTACAATATGCACTCCACATTAAGCATGAAAATAACCTGCCGATGCAGGTAGGCGACGGAAAGAAATTGCGAGCTATTTGCATTTTTGCTCACCAAACTGTCTGACAGTATTTCCGTGCGTCTGACATTTCTTTATAATGTATAGTTCTGTTTGAGTTTAACCTTTGTGAACGCGAACCGAATGAAAAAATAAGAAATAATAATAATGTATCCGCTCTCAACTGGTGCGCACCAAGGAAGCGGACTGTTAGGGATGAATTAGCGATGCAACAATACGTTTAGCCCACGGTTCAATACGAACATCGGTTCTTGGGTCACGGTTTTGTTACGCATTTTGTGCAAAGAAAAAGGACAAAGAAAATTGATATTATTTTTATTCCAAAATCATTTCTTTATTTTGCTTATAAACTTGAAAGAACAACACATCTTACTACGTTATTTGTTTACTAATGCTAAGCTAACGCTAATACTAGAGGACTCTGAGAAGGCTTCAAAAAGACTGAAGTCTGTGACCATCTCACATCTGAAGACAATTAGTCAAAACTGAGTTGTTACTCACAGACATTTTGCAAAGACAAGGGATCTTATATTTGCAAGACCACAACTAGATTCCTTTTGAGATTGGAGTATTTCCAATCAAACATGTGGTTTCAGAGTGGGGAAATCAAATTCCTACATTTTGCCCAACACCTGCTAGAGTCAAACTCCCAGAATGCAACTCTACTATTTCACATTCCAGATAATGGCAGTCACCACCACACACAAGCCTTTGCATCACAGGGTTGGAATTCATTTCTTAGTTTTGACGCAATGGAAAACTGACAGTTGGGCATTTCATTTAACACCAAGCCCTCTGTCTTACACACACACACACACACACACACACACACACACACACACACACACACACACACACACACACACACACACACACACACACACACACACACACACACACACACACACACACACACACACACACACACACACACACACACACACACACACACACACACACACACACACACACACACACACGGGTTTTGTTTTCCATCAAACAATGTCAGAAATGCATTAGGAATGTCCTCACCACTCACTCTGCTTCTCAATAAATGTATTCTTTATGGAACGTTGCCCGATCACACAGCTGTGCAGCATCTGTCACATGCAGTCAAAGCTGTGCTGCGTTAGCACATGACACGCACACGCACAGTAGGGCTGGCCCGAATGCCATTTTTCAGGCTTTGAGTATTCGTTGGTTTTTCCGAGCGAATATTCGTTCCAGAAAAACACACCATCAAACCAACATTAAAGGTCAAAGTTCAAATAATTCAATAATATTTTTGAAATGAACGTCTAATTTGTATTTTACAATTGTTTTATAACTTGTGTATCCAAATATTATTTGCTGACAAAATATACTGCAGTTTGAGCTATCTTTGAAATTTAAAAAAAATAAAAAAATGTTTGAAAAAAACGAAGAAAAAAAACGAATATCCCGAATACTGAATTGAGCTCCGAATACTCATTTAACAAACGAATACTCGTATATTCGAATAATTCGGGCCAGCCCTAACGCACACACAAAATCAGTGAATATCTCCTCATGATCTGCTACCTGTCAGTACAGAGGGTCCACTAAAAAAAGTTGGTGTTAATACACAGCCTAGGCTCTGTAAACTGGTATGTAAACAAAGCAAATCTGGTAACTAGCGTTCTCCAGCATCGCTGACTCCACCTTTAAATCAATGGGCTCTGACTCATAGATAAATACTCTGACTGTGGCTATCAGCATCCGACATAAACCCCACCTACCAAGTAAGGGTACTGTTTGCAGTGGAAACACAAGCCAGATGTACGCTTACCATTCCAAACTGAACTGTGCTGCACAGTGTAAAAAGAATCTTTACAGGCTAGCCAGGCTCACCTGTTCTTTGGCTTGGGAAACCCAGGTCTGGATCAGCAGCTCCAGTCTGGACTTGTGGTACTTCCTGGTAGTTTTCACTGCAATAAAAATGTCTTTCAGCTCCAAAGGGTCCCGAGACCCAGACCCCGACAGTCCACCAGCCTTTCCATTGGAGTCCTTCCCCCTGTTAGGACTAGGGCTATGAACCATGGTGCCTTCAGTCTGCCCTGCGGAGCTCCTATTGAGCCCTGTGTGGAGGTGGTGCACAGACACTGCTGGAGGCTTGGCATGTTGCTGCAGGCCTGTGTGTGTGGGTCTAGCCTGGGCTGTGTGTGTGGGTCTAGCCTGGGCTGTGTGTGTGGGTCTAGCCTGGGCTGTGTGTGTAGGTCTAGCCTGGGCTGTGTGTGTGGGTCTGGCCTGGGCTCGGGGCTGAGGAAGGTCCACCCGGCCGGCCTGGTGCTGGACAGCGGGGATGAGCAGCAGCAGGAGGCCACAGAAGGCCAGAGAGAGCAAGAAGCACAGCTTACTGACTCCCACTGAAGCTATGTGCATCCTCACAGCCAGGCATCAGCCTCCAGGGCTGCAGTCACCTCCAGACAGGGCCATCCTCACACAGCATCAGGAGAACCTGCACACAGAGAGAAGCTGGGTCAAAGCCTCCACTACATCACATAGTGTAGGAAATGTTTGTTCATATTGACAAGCTGAGGTCACAAAGTGATGTAATGCTCCTTTAAAGGTCACATATTATGCTAAATGCACTTTTTAAATGTGTTCTAACATATCCATGGGTCCACGGTGTGCCTAGAGACTGGCAAAATATCAAAAAAAATAACAATCTCTCCTTTTCTCACTCTCCCCCTTTCTGAAACCCCCACCCCTCCCCCCCAATATACTCCAGTCAGAATTCTCGCCGACTATTACGTAATAGTCGGCACAGCCACATCCCCATATTTTCTTTATATGTCCATGCTTCCCCCCCAGAAACGTCCACCGTGCACTAGTCTATGATAACCCCACCCCCCCATTTCTTATTGGTCCACGGCCCCGAGATCCGATGGAAAATTTTCCGAGCGACAGCCATGTTGTTTTCCCCGCTAAGCGACAAGATGCCCTTAGTACAGCCTGAATGTTACATACACCAACACAGAATGCTTTTGCTCATACTCCACTAATTTATCTTAACCACAGCAGTCTAACAGCGTTTTTAATAACACAACGGATAGGAAGCTACCTGTGCTTTTTTTTAAACGGTGAAACTAAAATTAGAGCTGGCCCGAATGCCATTTTTCAGGCTTCGAATATTCGTTGTTTTTTCCGAGCGAATATTCGAATATTCGTTCCAGAAAAACACACCATTAAAAAAAAAAAAAAAAAAAAAAAAAAAAAATTAAGATTGAAGTTGAAGATTTACGCGATCGGAGGTGAAGTAATGGATGCGCTATGACACTTAGTGATGTAATATCCTCCTAAATGAGCAATACTACTACTACTACTACTACTACTACAATATTACTAACTTTTATATCCAAATATAAAATTATTCTTGCAAATTTTTTTTTTAAAAAAATAAAATATAAAAAAAATAAAAAAAAACAAAGCTCCGAATACTAATTTTCCGAACGAGTATTCGAATATTCGAATAATTCGGGCCAGCCCTAACTAAAATAATAGTTTTTATTGGTAGTTTTGCCTGACTGGTGTATAGCTATTAGCTTTGGGACAAGCAACCAGCTTTTGCTCATAACACGCTGTTTATATTCCCCACAGCAGTCTGAAAATGACTCGTTTTTAACATGACAATGGATGGGAAGATATTCCTGTAGAAATCAAACTTTGAAGCTACTGTTTTCACTGGTATGTAGCTTCGGTTGTAGCACCAAGTTTTGCTCCTAATACACTAACTTAGCTTTCCCCTTGCAGTCTAATAATGCCTCGTTTTTAATAACACAATAGATAGGAAGCTACCTGTGCTTTTTTTAAATGGTGAAACTAAAATAATAGTTTTTATTGGTAGTTTTGCCTGACTGGTGTATAGCTATTAGCTTTGGGACAAGCAACCAGCTATGGCTTAGCTCCGGGTAAACACTGTGTTCGCAGTCACGCAGTGTCTCTCTAGTATCGCGAGAGCACGGCAGAGACGGTGGGAGAGCCCCATGGACATATAAAGAAAGGCCGGCAGAGAGGTGGGAGGGGCCAGCCAGATCGCACAAATATAGGTCATCCTGAGACCAGAGGACAATCAGGGTATCAGGCTTGCTACAATAAATGATCTGAACGGGTTTTTCAGCAAACATCTAAAAATATAAGTATTAGGGACTACTTAGACCATATAGAATTGACAGCAAAGTGCATAATATGTGAGCTTTAACTACATGATCACTGTCCAAGTCTAGACAAAGTTCACTCAGAAAATATATAAGGTGAGAAGTTTTTTCCAGCACTGGTCAATTTTGAGATTGTTGTCTATTTTGTTTCAATCATACTATTCATATCTAGTATAAATCAAAGGTCCAAAATGTACATTAAGATGTGTATTTGACTTAAACTGTTTGTGTCTGTATATTTCTCCTATACAACCATCATTAGCCCCTTTTACACAGAGATTGCGGCATATTGACGGAACGAAAGACTGGCAATTTGCCGGCTCTGCTTGGTTAGGTGTTATTTACACAGAACGTAGCAACGCCGGCCTGCTGCCGCATCAGTAGTCCCTTTTACACAGCGTTCCGGAATGAAAGAGGTGCTTGTAAACAGCGTCAGGTGTGACGTAAACATTTAGCACCGCGCCGGTCAGCTGCTTTACAACAACAACACTGGCCGGTGAATTGAGAGCAGAAGTGCTAGAGCAGGGGTGTCCAAACTTTTTTCACTGAGGGCCACATACAGAAAAATCTACGAAGGGCCGGGCCACTTTGCAAAAATAACACGTTTATCAGGACATGTAGCTGCTCTGATGTTTAGTTTCATAGTGTCTTCGTAAATTGTAATCCTTCTTCACGGCAACACTTTCCTTGCACATTAAACAGATACATTCCCCCTCTTGTTAAATGCCATTGATACACCCAGTGTTTTCTGCTTTTTTGTCCAATGTCCAGCTGGGTGAAAATAGTAGCCAGCTGAGATCCCGACTCTCCTAGGGGGGTCCGGGGGTATGCCCCCCCGGGAGATTTTTTAAAGTTTTTAAAGTGAAATGCATGAATCTGGTGCACTTTGAGAGGAAAATTAAGAGGCTAAATCTGAAGAATTTTGTATGAAAAAAATGGAGACAATGTGTCAGATGAATTAGAAGCTATTGGAGAAGGACACATAGATTTTCCATAATAATATTAATTTAAAATAAAATATTATGCAGGGTCCTCTGGGATGGGCTTAGTGCTCTTTTTCTTTTATGGGACACATTTCTGCAATGCAAAAAAAAAAAAAAAAAAAAAATTTTTTTTTTTTTTTTTTTTCAAAGGGCCATATTACATTATATTTTTAAAATCGTCCGCGGGCCAATAAAAAGCGGGCCGCGGGCCGCAGTTGGCCCGCGGGCCGTAGTTTGGACACCCCTGTGCTAGAGCTTGCAGTAAGAGGGCCGTATTTTACTGTCCCCACGATGTGCCGGTTGATCTCGCTACGCGCTGAGTCCAACATCACTGGGACTGTTAACCAAACTGACAACATCACTCCGCTCACTGCGTCACCTGTGTGTGTATGTGTGTGTGTGTGTGTGTGTGTGTGTGTGTGTGTATGTG
Source organism: Ammodytes marinus (assembly GCF_949987685.1). Classification (NCBI taxonomy): domain Eukaryota; kingdom Metazoa; phylum Chordata; class Actinopteri; order Uranoscopiformes; family Ammodytidae; genus Ammodytes; species Ammodytes marinus. The sequence goes on along the minus strand of NC_137224.1, from coordinate 23,679,593 downwards.
GGTGGGTGTCTGTGTGACAGGTTGGCTGTGAGCGATCTCTTTGAGAGCAGTGCTCTGCCAATCAGACATACACATACACACAGTGTGTGAAGTCACGTTTCTGTAGACAGAAATATAGTGTGGATATAAGATCAGATTTAGGATAATAATAGCGGCGGCGATCTCGCTACGTGCTGAGTCCAGCGTCTCTGGGACAGTTAACAACCAAACTGACAAAATCACTCGGCTCACTGCGTCAACTAACTGTCTGTGTGTTTGTGTGACAGGTTGGCTGTGAGCGAGTCTCTTTGGGGGCAGTGCTCTGTCATTCAGACATACACACACACACAGTGTGTGAAGTCTGTTACTGTAGACAGAAATAAAGTGTGGATATACGCTCAGATTTAGGATAATAATAGCGGCGGCGATCCGGTAGCAGCCTAGCTTAGCCTAGCCTAGCTGTACAACTTCCCCCGGGCAGAAATAGACTCATAAACTCTGCAAAATGAAGCGTGGGGGTTTGGATTGAGCAGCGGACCTTATGATCAACTAGATTATACGCCGTTCCTTTTATTTGGCGATTGTTACTGGACATCAGGCCGCCGTGGTAATGTTAAACACACCTCCGCCCTGCTGTATAAATGCGACCGTAGCGGAACGAGGGAAGAGTGACCAGGGTAGCTGGTCATAAGGTCCGCTGCTCAATCCAAACCCCCACGCTTCATCCACGAGTGTATGAGTCTATTTCTGCCCGGGGGAAGTTGTATAATGGGAAAGCTAAGCTAGGCAAAGCTAGGCTGTGACCGGATCGCCACCGCTATTATTATCCTAAATCTGAGCGTATATCCACACTTTATTTCTGTCTACAGTAACGTGACTTCACACACACTGTGTGTGTGTGTGTATGTCTGATCACTGCTCTCACAAAGAGACTCGCTCACAGCCAACCTGTCACACAAACACACACACAATGGGAAAGCTAGGCTAGGCTAAGCTAGGCTGCGACCGGATCGTCGCCGCTATTATATATTATTATCCTAAGTCTGAGCGTATATCCACACTTTATTTCTGTCTACAGTAACGTGACTTCACACACTGTGTGTATGTGTATATCTGATCTCTGCCCTCACAAAGAGACTCGCTCACAGCCAACCTGTCACACAAACACACACACACACACACACACAGGCACAGAGGTGAAGCAGTGAGCAGCGGAGTGATTTTTGTCAGTTTGGTTAACAGTCCCAGAGATGTTGGACTCAGCGCGGAGCGAGATCAACCGGCACATCGTGGGGACAGTAAAATACGGCCCTCTTAGTGCAAGCTCCAGCACTTCTGCTCTCAATTCACCGTTGTTGTAAAGCAGCTGACCGGCGCGGCGCTAAATGTTTACGTCACACCTGACGCTGTTTACAAGCACCTCTTTCATTCCGGAGCGCTGTGTAAAAGGGACTACTGATGCGCCAGCAGGCCGGCGTTGCTTGGTTCTGTGTAAATAACACAGAAACAAGAGCCCCTTTTACACAGAGATTGCGGCATATTGACGGAACAACATCACTCCAATATGCCGGCTTTGCTTGCTTCTGTGTTATTTACACAGAACCAAGCAACGCCGGCCTGCTGGCGCATCAGTAGTCCCTTTTACACAGCGCTCCAGAATGAAAGAGGTGCTTGTAAACAGCGTCAGGTGTGACGTAAACATTTAGCGCCGCGCCGGTCAGCTGCTTTACAACAACAACAATGGCCGGTGAATTGAGAGCAGAAGTGCTGGAGCTTGCAGTAAGAGGGCCGTATTTTACTGTCCCCACGATGTGCCAGTTGATCTCGCTACGCGCTGAGTCCAACATCACTGGGACAGTTAACCAAACTGACTAAATCAATCCGACCGCTTCACCTCTGTGTGTGTGTGTGTGTGTGTGTGTGTGTGACAGGTTGGTTGTGAGCGAGTCTCTTTGTGAGGGCAGCGATCTGCCAATCAGACATACACATACACACAGTGTGTGAAGTCACGTTACTGTAGACAGAAATAAAGTGTGGATACGCTCAGACTTAGGATAATAATAGCGGCGGCGGAATGTGTTAGCAAAACAGTAGCTCTGTGGCTAACAGCTGAGCCGGAGCCTTCAGTCAGCTGAAGCAGACAGTCTAGCGGGGCGAGCAGACTATTACCCCGTTACTAGGTCGACCTTCAAGCTGCGCGTCGGGCTCCTGCTTCAGCTTGTCGGTCTTTATTTCTAGCAAGTGACCCGTTCGCTATACTTTATCCCTTACTTAGCCTAGCCTAGCTTTCCATTGTACAACTTCTCCTGGGCAGAAATAGACTCATACACTCTGCAAAATGAAGCGCGGGGGTTTGGATTGAGCAACGGACCTTATGATCAGCTAGATTATACACCGTTCCTTTTATTTGGTGATTTTTACGGGACATCAGGCCGCCGTGGTTAATGTTAAACACACGTCCTTCAACTGCTAACATGGTCGCATGTTTAGAACGTAGACTATGGAACGTCAAACGCCCCCCTGTTCCGCAACAACAAGCTGGAGCATTTAAACAGAGAGGCGGAACTGATCGTGTCGGGAATCTTACTACCCCCCGAGGTAGTAAAATTCCCGGAACGATCACTCGCACCTTTCTTCCCTCGTTCCGCAACTGTCGCATTTACACAGCTGGGGGGAGGGCCGAAAGGCCGGCATATTCCCGGCTTTCACTGGCTGTGTAAAAGGGGCTAAGCAGAGCCGGCAAATTGGAGTGATGTTGTTCCGTCATTATGCCGCAATCTCTGTGTAAAAGGGGCTAGTATCTCAACGTTAGTTTTTCTTTCTCAAATACTCTTAACCAAAGATCTCCACTTCTGAAGCGCTGTCAACTAAACTGTAGTTTCCATCATCATTCTTAGCACTATTCAGAGGGTTATCACAAGAAGGATTTGTTCATCATAAGTTGTTTATTGTCGGATTAATGACACTAAATGCATTTTAAGACCTGTACAGATTTTGTTTTGATTTTCTAAAACAAAAATGGCTGTATCCGAAATCTGATCTGTAAAAACTTTGGACACTGATAGCCTATGCTGTAAATGAAATAAAGATTTGAAGTGAGGCTATAGGCCTATCCAACGCGAGAGTTTAAAGGACCTTTGATGTGTGTCCCTGCCGTGGCAGGAGGAATAACAGCCATCCATTGTAGAAAAAGCTTTGAGAACTTAAAGTGCCGACACTTGAGCTAGCACATAGCTCACGGACCAAACTGTTTACGCTACCTCCAGGTTAAACATGACGGGCTTATTTATAGCCCTGTAATGTTACATTACACTGTTAATGATGGGCTACACACTGTTTAATGGCACTAGTCACAAAGACCTATCGGTCAAAACGGCCCGTGCAAATATAATTCTAACATTTAGCCATTACACTAACTTTGGTTCCTGATTCCAGCTGTGCTCACCGTTTGAAATAAAACGTGTTTGTTCAGAAGTACAATTTCGATTCAAATATGTTCTGGTTTGAGAGTTAAACATACAAGAGTAGTTTATAGAAACTCCTCAAGTAGGCTACTGGACCCCCTTATTCTACCAGACACAGCAGTGAGTCTGTAACAAGCGCATTCTAGATGAAAGAATTTCCAAGTGGAGTTTGGCGTGGAGTGCTTTGGAAAGAATGGCATCGCTGCAGCACTTACCATGAACTATCCCAGGACACGCTTGACTTGTGTTCTCCAGTAGGCCTATGACACTTTTCAAGTCTGTCGGGAAACAGCGACGAATCCTACAATCACACCCGGCTCACTACGGTCAGTGTAGGGTTAGAGAGGAATGCCACCGGGCTCCACCAAACGACTGGTCTTCGTCTTTGTTGTTTCACAAATCACTAAACTCACCCCGGACGGGCCCGGCAAGCTATCCAGGAGTATGACACCGCTGTTCCGGTCACCACCTTCATAATAAAATATTGAGGGAACCATTCCCTGCGTTCAATCCCCAATACTTCCCTACTAGCCTATTTAGTATGCCAGAAAAAGATTAAGGATGTCCCAATACATGCACGTCAATTGTAGTATGCTGAAAATACATAAATGCCCCACTAACTCCAATAGCGTTTTGGAGTATTCTTCGTTATTCTTGACATTTCTCGACATAATGAAAAAAAAATCTTCCTTATTTTTTTTTACTCTCTCTTGTGGCCCTAAAACTCTTCTGTACTTTAGCCTATGTAGTGTAGTAAAAAGAAAGAGTAGCCTATGTGATTTGGAATGCAGGGAAAGTATCGCCAGTAGGCTATGGCCATTGGTGTCACTTTAAAAAAAAAAAGTAATAATGTCATTAGGCTATATGCTATTGATTAACAGTGTTCCAATCCCATGGTTTTTGTTTCTGTAACTTGAAAACATGTAATTGCTAAAGACAAGCGCCTTGGCCTAGGGCTATATCATCGAAAATTAATTATTTACAGCTGAAAACGTAGTTCTGGCATTGTTCGGGTTTGACAGCCTCACGTAGCCTACTAATCCGTTCAGTGGTATCTAGCGCCCTCTGTCGGTCATGATATATCTTTGCCTTCTTCACTCAGTCAACATTGTACGTAGGCTAGCTAGAGCATAACAGTATAACGTCATACAATTTTTTCTGCCCAGACCTTGATTAAATTCAAAATCCAAAGTTGCATTACAAATCAATGAGAGATGTTGTTACTGCACACAGGCTCTAATGTCACTTTAACTAGTGGAGAATCACATGACCAATGATACAACAGTAGCCTACACATCATCATCAAATTTCAGCGTCTTTGAGTGACCTCCAAAAAAGCGCTATATAAATCCTATCAATCATTATTATTTGTAATGGTCAGCAACACCAAATGAAAAGTGTTTCCTGGCTGAATTCAAATGATATATTAAAACATTGGCAATAACTGACAATAAAAAAGTTACAAAACTATCAATATACAGTATATAAAAATCTTTTTGAGGAGGAATCATGTTTTTTATTTTTATTAGAGACTGTTTATTTATATTGTTTAATATATATGTCTATATGTATGTATGTATATTACATTTTTTATTTTGATGTAAGCAGATAAGATATATGGAGTACTTTTCATTTGCGTATTGAGAATTGTTCAATAAAGTTAATTGAAAAAACAAAACAAAAACAAACAGATCAAAAGCAATGATATATGATATATTGTGCAGTATAGTTCTACTCAAATCTGTTTGGCGTACGTGTACCGTGGCTCTCAAACTGATGTTTCACACATTTCTTGTCCTCTTCCAGGTCCTGCTGCACCCACACTATTCACTATTCATATTTTACTTTAGTATTACCATGTTAACAGTTGTCAATTATTTTATTCCTTTGTGATTTTCTATCCTTGTTGTACATGTGACCTCTAATGCATGATGTCCGTCCTTTGTTGTTGTTAGCTTATGTTGTTTCACTGTTTTTATTGTATTATGATTGAAATGTATTGTATGTAACCAGGGCGCCATAGAACATGACACCTTGGTCTCAATGCATTTCCCCGTCTCAATAAAGGTTCATCATAGTTAGATATTGCCAATTTTGCACTTATTCAAAATCATTGTTTTAATGTCAGTAATCAACTGGCAAAGTTTCATGATGATATCTACAAGTCAAATATGTTAGCCTATTGCAGTGTCTCTTGAAAGCAACACATGTAACGATTGACTTGAACAGTTTCCACACAGTGAATGCCATGCCTTCAGGGGGTGGGTGTGTGTGTGTGTGTGTGTGTGTGTGTGTGTGTGTGTGTGTGTGTGTGTGTGTGTGTGTGTGTGTGTGTGTGTGTCCTCTGAGCTACTTTACAGACATACACAGGAAAACTAAATGAATCCCTCGCTCTTTATTATGGATCACAGACACATCACCTTCCATATTAGCACACACTCAACAACATCAGTACCATGGCATGTTTACAGGCTGCTTTTGACCTGTTCAGCCTTTTGGCATCAGAATGTAAATGAGTGAACTGAAACATCTCATGGAAACAAACAGAATAACACAGAGGATATTAAGCTAAGCTGATTTGAACTGGGTTGAACAGAACAGCCTAGCACATGATCCATCTTCACCTCATTTAATGGAGGTGGTGACCAGATGGAGTCATTTGTTGGAAGAACCTCTGAATCAAAGCTTAGATATGTTTTAGAAGTTTGTCTGCGTCACCATTCTTTCATTTCTGTAGCCACTGGAGGCGAGGGGCTCGACATAATTCACCTTTAGATGCTCTATAGACAAAATGCATCCGTTTAGTTTCTTGTTCTTCAACTGGTTCACAACGACAATTCACACATAATTAACATACATGTGTGTTTGTGTGTGTGTGTGTGTGTGTGTGTGTGTGTGTGTGGGAGGGGTCATGGCACAGAGGATCATGGACACTGTATACAACTCCACATTGTCATTTCATTGGCAAACACTATACTTCACGTCCCAGTTAAACAAGCAAGATTACATTTTCAAAGGTCGTTCCACTGTTCCTAACTGTAGATAACCATAATGCACCTGCACAGGACACACATGGCTGTGAAATACTTCATTTCATTTGTTGGATTTTGGTTCAGTGTGTCTGACCAGTCACCAACTAACCGCACTGAGAAATCCTCATACTATTAAATTGTAGTGCAGTTTGTTACAATCCACCACTTTGATGCAGACGACACCACAATGCCAAGACTGTTGCAGATGTGACACCACTGCAGTAAGGTCTGCTGCTCACCTCTGTCTAACACATGGATTCATCTAGAAGACACACCCTGCATTCCGAATCGCATACCTTTACTATTTAGTATGGTAAAAAAAAGATTTAGTATGTCACGATTCTTGTGGCCAGATTTAGGATGGTTAGAAAGACCTGGATGTCTACTACATCCGGCCAAGATTTTTAGTGTTGAAAACAGTATCCTATATGGGAGATTCTGACCCATAATCCAGAGCGAACCTGAAGTGAAGTAATACTAACGGAGCCTCCATATGAAAACAAACAGGGATGCGACGGATATAAAAGCAAGAGGCAAGATCAAGGAGCCATGTTATGATGAAATAAGAGAGTAAAGTATGTCCCAATAGTATGCCTACTGGATCCTAACTAGATTATTTTTATCGTCGGGTGTAGTATGTAGAATAGAAAAAAGAAAGAGTATGAGATTCGGAACGCAGGGACAGATTTCTCCAAATGGATCTGGTACTAATACATATCTTAGAAGGGAAACCAGTAGTAGGAGATCTTATTACACACCGGGTACAGTGATGGTCCTGTGCCAGAGCATATAAGCTCCAGTATTGGGTACAGCTTGGCACACGAAACATCGGAAAAACCCCTTTTACAATGACTACATTATAACTCACACACAATATAAGTTACACAAATGACCACTAGAGGGTGGTAGGGGGCTGTATTGGGGCTCATGCACACACACATTACACAGAGGAGAGGAAGGGGGCGGCTGGCTGTGATCAGTCATCAAATCGCCCCTCCAGGATGCTCTCAAATGAGAAGGGGAAGAACTTGAAGCCCTGGCCGATGTAGAACTTGTTCTGGAACTCCACCCTGAGCACATGAAGACAAAGCTGGTGGTCAACACACGACTTTCAGAACAGTGGCTAACAATAAATACATTTCATACATTTATTTGATTTCTATATTATTCCACAATGGCCAAAATATAAGCCTAGCAGGTAAATACAGAACAAATGAGGACTAAAGGTACTGGGCAGACTCTGAGACCCACTGTGACACTGCAAACACTTCTGCTAAGTTTGTGAAAGAAAAGCTCTGGTCTCTCTACTCAATAAAACAGACAGTGGTTCACAGATCAGCACATCCATTTGAACTATACTGATTCTATATACTGGTGGTGTGCATAGTGAAATTAAAGACCTACTTCACCGGTGGAAATATGAAGGTGTATTGAACTCTGAGATCTTATGTAGCATAAATGTGCAAACATTTTAGAAATCGGTTCATCCTAGCCTGAGAAAAAGCAGATTGTTTTACGGTCTCACTGTCTAACCCTACATTTTACTAGTGTGACATCACACTAGTAAAATGTAGGGTTAGGATTAAAAGGACAGCTGGGCCAAGGGAAGACTGAGGGAAGAAAAACCTAATTAATTTTAATATAATAGCGATTTTATAATGATAGAAAGCCGGTTCCGTATGGGTGAAGTATTCCTTTAAATAGAAAATGTGATTACTGTGTAGGCTACAGATCAAATACTCGGATGAATCATAATCCTTTCATGTGTGTCATATAACAAATATCTCCTTAAATCCTGGCCTTATATATATATATACAGTCATATGAAAAAGTTTGGGAACCCCTCTCAGCCGGCATTATAATTGACTCTGCTTTCACACAAAAAAGATAAAAGTGGTATGTCTTTAATTTACCAGGAACAGCTAAGTACTGGGATGTTTTCCAAACAAAGATTTTTTGAAAAGCAGCATTTAGTTTTATGAATTAAATAAAATGTGAAAAACTGGCTGTGCAAAAATATGGGAACCCTTGTGGTCTTGCTGATTTTAATGCATGTAACAGCATGTAAAACTGAGGACTTTAAACACAAAATTGGTTGGATTATGTTGTTAAGCCTTGAACCTCATATAAAGGTCTGTTTAATCATGATAAAAGGTATTTTAGGTGCCTAAATGCAAGTTTCACTTCTCTTTGACTCTCTGCAGAAGTGAGACAGAATGCGATCATCAAAACAGCTCCCAAAAGATCTGAAAAACAAAGATTGTTCATTGTCATGGTTTAGGGGAAGGCTACAAGAAGCTTTCCCAAAGGTTTCAATTGTCAATTTCTACTGTAGGGAACGTTGTCAGGGAATGGAAGGACACAGGCACAGTTGCAGTTAAACCCAGGTCTAGCAGACCAAGAAAAGTACAAGAGCGGCATATGCGGCGTATTGTGAGAATGGTTGCACACAACCCAAAGATCACCTCCAAAGACCTGCAAGAACATCTGGCTGCAGATTGTGTATCTGTACATGGTTCTACAATTCAGTGCAATTTGCACCAAAACATCTGTATGGCCGGGTGATGAGAAGGAAGCCCTTTCTGCGCCCACGCCACAGATACAGTTGCATGGAGTATGCAAAAGCTCATTTAGACAAGCCAGATTCATATTGGAAGAAAATGCTTTGGACTGATGAGACAAAAATTAAGTTATTTGGTCTTTATAAAAAGCAGATGTTTTGGTGCAAATTGCGCTGAATTGTTGAACGATGTACAGATGCACAATCTGCAGCCAGATGTTCTTGCAGGTCTTTGGAGGTGATCTGTGGGTTGTGTGCAACCATTCTCACAATCCTCCACCTATGCCGCTCCTGTTTTTTTCTTGGTCTGCCATGCCTGGGTTTAACTGCCACTATGCCTGTGTCCTTCCATTTCCTGACAGCGTTCCCTACAGTCGAAATTGACAATTGAAACCTTTGGGAAAGCTTCTTGTAGCCTTCCCCTAAACCATGACAATGAACAATCTTTGTTTTTCAGATCTTTTGGGAGCTGTTTTGATGATCCCATTCTGTCTCACTTCTGCAGAGAGTCAAAGAGAAGTGCAACTTGCATTTAGGCACCTAAAATACATTTTCTCATGATTAAACAGACATTTCTATGAGGTTCAAGGCTTAACAACATAATCCAACCAACTTTGTGTTTAAAGTCATCAGTTTTACATGCTGTTACAGGCATTAAAATCAACAAAACCACAAGGGTTCCTATATTTTTGCACAGCCAGTTTTTCACATTTTATTTTATTTCATACAACCAAATACTGCTTTTCAAAAAATCTTTGTTTGGAAAACATTCCAGTACTTAGCTGTTCCTGGTAAATTAAAGACATACCACTTTTATCTTTTTTTTGTGAAAGCAGAGTCAATTATAATGCCGGCTGAGAGGGGTTCCCAAACTTTTTCAGACTGTATATATGATTTTATTCAGGACACATGAAGATCCATAGTACAATGTATAAAAAATAGAGTCAATACATAAATAACAACAAAAAGCACACCAATGCATGCAGATTAAAAAGAAATAAAATAGAAATAAAATAAGAGATCAGCATACAACACTTGCAGTATACAAAGATGCCCTCCAATGTCTCCAGAGTGTGGATGAGAACCTGACAGAGCTGAGCCCAGGCTTGGCCAATGCCTGAATAATACTGTTTTGTGATGCTGTCACTCTACATATAAAACGATACATCAAATTCCTAATTAAAGCATGACAGGTAGGCACACCAACATTTACAAACATTTGACTGGCACTAGACCATCTCGGTATTCTGAGAAGTATCCGCATTCCGTCATTATACGCCACAGTTAGTTTTTTCATATTGCTTTTTCTGTAAGCACGCCACAAATGGGCAGTATATAGCGGGGTACAGAATGCTCTAAATAGCGCAACCTTTACAGCAGTAGAACACATGTTAAATTTACGTGCAAGCATATTAGCTTGACCATACATCTTACGACACTGTCTTTTAATGTCTTTATCATCTGACAAATCATTAACAAAATGGTGGCCTAAATACTTCACATCATCACATACTTTAAGAGCAGTACCAGATAAAAAGAAATCAGGAAATACCAATTTCCTGTCTTCTTTGCCTCTGACTATCATAATATTGCTTTTATTTGCATTATATCGAATATCAAAATCCACACCGTATTGGGAACAAACCTTCAAAAGTTGTTGTAAGCCAGCACTATATGGGCAAAATATAACCAAATCATCTGCATACATAAGGTGATTAATGAGACTATTGCCAATCACACATCCTGTATTGCATGCATTCAACTGCTGTGACAATTCGTCCATACACATTAAAAAGAAAAGGAGATAGGATTCCACCTTGGCGTACACCGTTACCAACATAACTTATAACTCCACATTTTGACATTTCATAGTAACATCTAAACTACAACTCATTGCTCCTAAATAAAAGAAGCAGTCAACATATTAAAAAGGTCATTCTAGTGTATTATATAACTTGAGCAAATTACAAAGATGTGGGGCACAGTTCAAAAGGTCAAGGTTTTAATGGAATACTTCCACATTTTTTATCTCTAGCTTATTGCCTCAGTTCAAGACAAGGCGACAGAAACCATTCCTGTGACTGTGTGTGCATTTTTGAAGAATAAATGAGCAAAGGTTGCTCATTGCTAGTTAGGGCCTCTGAGACAGTCAGAAGATAAACTTAACTGATCACTAAAACGCTCCTTTGTGCTTGTTAGGACTTGAATTTACCACGTTATTTTGCACTTCATATTTTTTCATTTTTTTTTCTTTGAGGACCATGCACACTGCGTGGTTCCTTTCTGCTGGTATGTGCAGGTATTTGATTCTTAAGTGACATAAGGTGCAAGGAAAATCCAAGTGGACCTCTTTCCACTCCTGGCTTTAACACGCTCCATAGGCTAGAGAGCAGATCATGAGCAGATCAGCTTTAGCAATTCCTTGGAACTCTTCACTTTTGTTGCTTGTACATACTATCACATCTTTACATACACACACACACACACACACACACACACACACACACACACACACACACACACACACACACACACACACACACACACACACACACACACACACACACACACACACACACACACACACACACACACACACACACATATGGCTGCAGTATGTAGAAATGAACAGTTGATTGGGCCTTTATGAGGTAATACAGTCTTATGGTCTGCACAGGCTTAGACTGTGAGCTAATGTGACTGGAGAGCCAGCCCAGTGTGTCACCCCTCTCATACCTGATGTGCTCATTCAGGAAAAGTTGTCATTTGAAAAAACTACATTTCACTGTGGGATGCCAGCTAATTCAGATCACAGGGGAGTTGCAAACACATGCAGAATGCTAACAGCACTTTGTTAGCCTCATAGCATAATTGCCTAAATCATATTTACTCTACTCTACTTTCACTCTACATCTATTCTACTCTACATCTACTTTTGGTTAGCCTAATAGCATAATTGCCTTAGTCATATTGTAAGGGTTATAGAGTAGGGTAAAGTAGATGTAGAGTAGAGTAGATGTAGAATAGAGTAGATGAAGAGTAAAAGTAGAATAGAGTAAATATGATTTAGGCAATTATGCTATGAGGCTAACGACTTTTAGAACACACTTTCTGTTCATTTCCACCCTGTCTGCCCCCACATTTGATTTGGGAACATTGGGTAGAGGAAGAGAGAAGCGGTCAGGACCGAGGCATTTGCACTGAGATCAGCAAGCATCACTGAAGTGCTCAAATAGGTAATATTGCAATTATACAACTATTACCGACAAAAAAAAAAGTATAATCAAAATGTATTAATGTTTAAGGTATTTAAGATTAACAGTATAAAACAAGTGTGACTTATCAACGGGACAGACCCAGAGCCCATTCTTTCCTCAGCTTTGGCAGTTGCCATAATGTTGCCATGGAAATAGTTATAATCTTTAAAGAGGACTAATGTTTGCTGTTGTCCTGCTGATTTGATCACATTCTAAAATGTCCTGTAGACCAATCAGATTGCTTGTTTTCGGAACTACTTTGTGTATTATTTAGATTTTTTTTTTAAATAAAAGGCTTAATATATTAAAATGAAAAAGTAATCTCACATTACAATTCTCCAAGCCTGACACCCTCTGATGTCTTCATTTAAAAAGGGAAAAGTGGATTTTCAGTTCCTGCTGGTTCCTGGCCTCAGAGAGTGAGGGGAGTGCCCAGGAATGTCTCCCAGCTGTGGCAAATATTTTGTGTGTGAGAGGGCAACGCTCAGAAAGAGGAAAGAAATGAGAGATACTTTTCAGCCTCTCCAAACAGCTGTGAAGGGGTGGGGGGAAACCGCTTACCACCTTACTACCTAACACGTATCTTCTTGCTTTTACTGTGTGTGTGTGTGTGTGTGTGTGTGTGTGTGTGTAGGTGTGTGTGTGGGCGTGTGTATGTATGTGTGCAGATATAACTCATCAGCATGCATGTGTGAAGAGTGGACAGCAGAGCAGAGGGTCTTGGTTGACCGCTGTTTACTTTGAACATGACCATTTCTATTTTCCCTCACCTCTGTGAAGATAATGCCCTACTCCTTTAAGCTTTAGCAGAGAGCTGTGGAGCCCACACTCTGATGCTTTATTAGTGTCTCACATTTAGACCTGAGCAATACAGATTTTCTGAGGCTATTAAAATAAAAATATACTTGAGTATTTAATATGTCATATTGTAGTAGCTAATAGTCCAGGCAAAATAGCGTTTTACGACAGAATAATTGTAAAAAAAAAATGTTCAGCTCAGATCATTTCTATGAGGTGTCCAGAACAACATACTAAAAGTCCTAAGAAATCCTAGTTGGGGAAATATGTTTAATTCTCATCAATCCGAGATGTGTGCCAATAAGGCGAAACACCAATAAATCCCAATAGGGCTATTTTTTCCGTTAGTCCTATCAAAATGAAACTTTACACAATGAAAGTATCCATGAAAATTAACATTTTTTCTATTACAAGTTTCTTTGAAAATGAATTTGAATATGCAAATGAGCTATACACTAATCGTACATGCCCAAAATAAACCCAAATACGATTAATTTTTTCCTTTACTCCTACCACAATAAAACTTTACATAGTAAAAGTATACTTGAAAAGTAACTTTTTTTGTATTACAAGTTTCTTTTGAAATGAATTTGAATATGCACATGAGTTTTTTTTAATGTTTTTTTTTTAATCCAGCCTGGATCCTCGACCCCTTCTCTGTGGCTCTTGGTTCTGACACCCCCTATATCAGTTCCTGGTTTGTTCTTTGCTTAGTTCTTCCCCTCTGGGTCATATTCATCTGATAAATCAGGCAACTGTGAGTTTGTGAAGCTATACCACGACATTCTCCGCAAATGGCAGTGCAAAAGAATCCATGTTTTTTGCATGTGCATTTATTTGTGCTGCAGTCTTTCTTGCAACTACAGCGGACTACATCTAGTATTTCTGATGGTGCCGCAGGCTTATCGTCATTATTGGCCTAAATCTCCACTCCAAAACATGCCACCCCCAGTCTTTTGGGTCCATCATTTGGTAAAAGACCCGAAGACTATGGAACTTTGCAGCTGAAGTTGGAGGGAGAGTTTGAGGTTCCACTGGAGATGAGTTACTGTATCTCAGCATATCCAGTGATTCATCTTTTTCGCCCCCATACAGTGATACTAGAGCTTTTTCACCTGCTGCAATGATTAGGCCTTTCACACCAAAATGAACCAAGAGACAGTTCCAGGCTGGTGTTGGGGTCAGTTCAAAACTGGTTACAGCCTTATCCCAGTTATGAACCGGTTGGTTTCACATCGACCGGAGACAGCCATGGAGCCGGCAAGAGAGCAACGTCATGACGTCACTGTAAACGTGTGTGTACGTCACCCGACGCCGCTGCTCTTGTGGCTAACGCTAAAGCTACCGCTAGCTTTAAGCACAACAACAGCGGCGAATACGTCTTATTTTTACACTTGTTGGCTCTCGCTTTGCTTTCTTAAGCAAACAGGACCCATACAGCGTATTCTCGCCGGTCAATTTGATCGCTACGTTCGGTAATTATGTTATGTTTACGTCTCGTAGTAGCGGTGTTTTTAAATATGGCGGGCATGAGGTTTGAGTTGCTCTGGTTGGTCAGGATAATCCCTCCCCCAACCGTTCGCGCAAGCAGTTCTTATCAAACCCTGCTCAATCCTGGGGTATGAGTTCTCCCGGTTTTTACGGCCCGGAGCAGGCTCTCTGGCGGTGTGAAACCAAAACACTGGCTCTAACTCCGAACAAGCCCAGAACTAGCTCCGATTTTGCGGCGGTGTGAAAGGCCTAGATGATGCCTTTTCACACATTTTCCGGTGACTGGCTGAACACCTTAGCTTGTTTGAGAAAGCTAGTGTCATTCTTTACTTTTTCAGTGCCATTCCCTTTCCTAAGCCAAATAGATGAGACGTAGAATCACAGCCTGAAATGGCATGGATAAAGAGGAGGTTGTCTGGTTGTTGTTGCTTTCTTTGGTTCTGGTGCCAGAAACAGCTCCTGTGCATTGAGATCAGCATGATGCAACAAGAGTACTAACAAGTGACAGTTGTGTATGCGAGTTTGTGTAGGCGAGAAATGCCAGGATAAGTACTAACTTTCGGGAACATTTTGGGTATGGATTGATAGGATACTTTTCCTACTCAACCGCCCCACAATGCATTGCTTCTTTTCAAACAACATGGAATGTTTTTTTTAATTCTTTATTGCTTCTGAATACTTCAGTGTAAACAGTCCGTGCGAGTGTGAACTGAGAAGGGAGCAATATAGTGCATGTCCGTGTGTTGAAAGTGTGAGGACTCTTTTCAGCTCCGTGAGAGTGGTTTTTACACAGCATCAACTAATGCCAGTCAGTACACACACCTGATTGCAATGAGTTGATGCAGCAGCGTCACCTAACTACTCTCTCTCACGGAGCTGAAAGATTACGTGTCCTCACAGAAAGCGAATGAACGAGAGACGGCGGTTAGTATGGATCACGATGAGGTAATGTGTTTGTGTTGTTGATGTAAATAATGACTATTTCAGATAATGGTTATCTGATGATGGTGAAGCAAAGCAAACTGTGTGTTAGTACCAACCGCTCATTCATTTAGGAGTAAACACTGCAGTCTAGTTTCGCTCTCGTGAAATTGTATACAAGTTGCTTGGCAACGCCCTCGTCCCGCCCGTAGCCTATATCACTCTCCCTTTTAGCTTTTCTTCATTGCATTTTAATTTTGTTCTTTGATGGTTCAGCCCCGTTATCAGTCATTATGACGACAAATAACTGTCTCAAACAAGGCTCCCGCTCCCCTTCTCTCACCTGGAGGGATAGGCTTCTCAAATCACGTTGCTGCGCCACACTGAAATCTGCGACCAATACGGATATGTGACCATAGAGCCTGCACGAGCGAACCGAAAATCTGACTGGGTGTGCGACCAGACCAAAAGCAGTAATAAAAACTATTTAAAAACGTCTTTCTTTGCACTGATGGTCTCGTTTGCTGTTAAAGGTAATTTATGATTATCAGAGGAAACATGAGGCTGTTTAAAAGATATTTAAATGTTACTCGTAGCCGCTTTAAGTAGACAGTATGTAGTATATACATGTTGAGTATGTAGGAGGGAGGACGTTAGTATGGCTTTTCGAACACAGCGGATGTGTTTTATTGTGGTAGGAATAAAGGAAAAAAATTAAGCCTATTTGGGTTTATTTTGGGCATGTACGATTAGTGTATAGCTCATTTGCATATTAAAATTCATTAATACAAAAAAAGTTCATTTTCATGGATACTTTAATTGTGTAATGTTTCATTTTGATAGGGGTAAAGGAAGAAAATAGCCCCATTGGCAGGGCTGTATGTTTATTTAAAAAATTCAGTAGCACAATTTTGTTTTTGTAGCACACAAAGTATGATCGAAAACTTGCATAACCTTAACCCTTGCATTTCGCTCTAATTACCTTTGAGCATGTCATCTTGGTCTCATCTGAGATTCTCAATCAATGGTATATCCTATTGTACAGTAATAATTGTAGAAAAATTAATAAGGGAGTAATTATTGCAATTTAGACCAAAGATTAACCTGCCAATAGCAACTTTTGCTGATTCAGAATTATTTCCATAATTTAATCTTTAATAATAACAATAATTTCTTTATAACATTCCCTTTTAATTAAAACCAAACTTTAAACCATTGGACATAGCCTATGAACTAGTATACACATTTGTGCAATTTAGGATAAATTAAATAGGTTGTTGTGAATTTTTTCAGCTGAAGGACCAGTTGTACACTGTGGGGCTTTGAGTGCTAACTTCCTGTTCTTATCTGCTTCAAAATAAAAGTGAACTCACGTTTGGCTATTAACATGCTTTTAATGTGAAGGCGCATAGGAAATGGTATGTTTGCACACGCGGTAACTTAACTGCGTTTAATGTAAAAATGAGCCGTGTCCTTCCGTTTTTTACCGTTGGTGAAGTTTATTAGACGCTAGAATCGCCGCACGAGCATAGATCCTGACCACACATCTTTCACCAGCCAAAGTGGCGGGTGGACTCAACTACTTACTCGCCTAAGAATACATTTACCTGCTTTTGGAGAGTGTTAATGTAGAGCCTTCTAAGCAGTGTTGTGCATCACTCCTCTCTCTGTGTCTAAATGAGATAGTATCTCCTCATTAGCAACCTGTCGCAGTAGACTTGTAGGCCTATTCACCATCGCACGTGATAAATTTTAATTTATCACGCACAATTTTAAATGCGATCAAAACTGTTGCACTGTACGGCCCTGCCCATTGGGTTGTATTGTTGTCTCGCCTTATTGGCACACATCTTGGATTGATGAGAATTAAACATATTTCCTCAACTAGGATTTCTTAGGACTTTTAGTATGTTGTTCTGGACACCTCATAGAAATTATCGAGCTGAAAAAAAATCTTTTACAATTAATTATATTTTTGGCCCCAAAATGCCTTACTTTGCCTAGCCTATAACCGGTGCAACTGAGAGAAAAGAATAGCTCCCTATCCACAGAGCATGCGCAAAGGGATAGCAGACAACGCAGACGGTGCGCCTGGCCCATTTTAATGTATTTAAATTAGGTAATATTCTAAATCCAGTGCTAAATCGCTCCATCCTATGAAAATTAGCCTTGTTGCAAATAGCACCTTATCCTCAAAGGCCAGCGCTATTTACAACAGGCCGTTTTAGAGGAGCAAATACCGTGTATGAATCTTGTGTACTGAAAGGACGCAATCTTTCTGATGATAGAACATTCATCACCATGAAATCCTAGCAGATCGTCTTGGCCCTGTGCGTAAAGCGTAAAAGAGCACGGTGCTTTCTGAAACAGTCCTGTCTGGGAAGAGACCCGTTAGGGGAGACCGGGGATAGTAGGCACACTTTTTACTCTAGTGAGAATTGCTCATCACCAAAACATCTTTCAATAGTAATTCCTACATTAAATTGAAGCTTAAGGTGTTGGCTTGAAATGTGTACCCCTCACTTTTTCTCACTTATTGTAATAATGAATAAATTAATCATCAAAGACACCCTTACACATTGTGACAACCAACCCCATCAAGGGGTCGGTTGTCACACACTATGTGGTTGTTTCTCACAATGTTATCTTAATGGGAATACTCTTAAAAAGAAGGCAAGAAAGCAGAACTACATTTGAAAGTTTAAATGCATTGTCAAGTTGACAAATAGGCCTACATAACTTACTGTAGCCTTAGCAGCTGGTCTAGTTTGGGATGCACTGGGTTGTTTTGATTTTGTTACCCTTTTTTCTTTTGCATGCTAGCTGCCTTTTCCTGCTCTATTCTTTCCTTCTCTGGGGTGTCAGTGAGGATACAACTTGACAATTTCTTTCGTTATTGGGTTCCTTTTCTGGCAGCAGCCTTTGGATAACATGTGACAACCTACCCCCCAAAAAATGTGACGACCAATCCCAACTTGAATTTCTTGCTATCATCAAGGCCAACAACCATCTGACAACTACGGTAACTCTACTACGGCGGACAGCGAGTAGCAATGTCTTCACAAACAAACCCTCAATTTACCATTCCCCGGATACCAACAACTAACACCGCTAAGACAGCAACAAAACGAGGAAAGACGAATGTTGAAAAGCTAACTGCTAAAAGGGAGACGGAGAGAGCTCGAAAAAAAACCAGACTAAAGTCGGAGTGTTTCCACGCGGGCCATGTCTTCTTGCCGTATCACGTCAAGACCTCTCCGACCTCGTCCCCTTCCTCTGCCCCTAGGCTGCCTGCCGCTAGCAGCAGGACGTCCGCTGGCCCTATATATCCCTCGTCCTGTGCAGTGTTGCCAACTCATAGCGATTTTGTTGCTATATTTAGCGACTTTTCAGCCCCCCTGGTGACTTCTTTTTCAAAACAGCGACAAGCGACAAATCTAGCTTTTTTTACTGGTGTTATTGGTGACTTTTTTCGCCAAAGCAAGTATCACCTCTTCTCAATGAGCAGCGGGCGACTCCACGGCCCCTCCCCCGTCACAGAGCACTGACAGACAGCCCGGTCCTCGCACAGCAGCCCCTCCCAACTGCGGTCAGAGCAGGAGATACACGCCTCTCCGCTCTGTTACAGTTACAATTAGTTTGCTATCTTGCCTGGCTGTTACAGCTACTTTTCTTAGGCCTACCAGCACACTTACAATGATTTTAAGCTAACATACATGGTCTGTCTGTGATTAAGATGTATGCTCAATATGTACGTATGTAGTTATCATTACTAATGTTTAATCACCTCGGAATCGGACATGGTGTTTGTCTCCTGTCAATGTAACTGAATTCACATGAACGCGCATAGCTGTCGTTCGGAGGGAGGAGCTACAGCAGGTAGAGCGTTGGGAAAACAGCCGTTGGAATCCCAACGGCTGTTTTCACGCAAACTCTCAACCCTAGCTTTAAGTGACAATATTTCATTTTGGATTGACAAAAATGCCGAACTCTATTCAGATGCTTACTATTGAAGATGCTTACTATTGAAGATGCTTACTATTGGGCGTCTAATTCCCCAAAGAGTGTTTCTAGCAAGGATTTTGTGGATTTGTTTACAGGGGCTTTGAAGTTTATCCATTGATATGATTCATGATCATAGCTTCTACTTTTGGACAGACTATAATGACTCTTAGCACCAGATCCAGTACATATGAAGTATAACTCCTGCATGTCTCCATTGGATGAGGTCCTGTATTTCATAATGTGTGGCTTGCTGTGTGTCGAGTGGAGTGTAGATGAGTGCAGGGTGGAGGTGGTGCTAGGAGGAGATGGAGCTGGATGTTATCTGTAGTCCTGTTCACTTTGATGAAGCACCGTGGTTCAGGAATGTCTCATGGTGCTAGCTTCACAAGGCGCATCACTAGTTCACATGGTTTCTATCAGTCAGTGGGATTCATTGTGTAGCCATACAAGAGTGTTACTTCCAACGGCGTAGATTTGGTGTGGGGGGGCTAGCTTTTTATGTGTTTTCTTGTGATGTGACTGGCATGACTTGTGGCAATGTTAATTCAAACTGTGCAGCCTTAGGCTTTAACATGGTCTCATTCTCTCATAGATTTGTTGTTGAGATGTACACGATTCCTAAAATAAAGCATCACAAAAACCATGTAATAAGTTTGGAATGTGCAGAAAGTTTTGAACAATCTAATTTGAAAGCAACACAGAATGCCTAAAGCCCAGTTCAGACCAAAGATTCGCCTTGCAACGACTTGCAACCAGACGCTTTTAGAACGTCGCGGGGGAGTAGTGGTAGCAGTGTGAACTGCGCGTTGCAAGCCGTAGCAAGGAGTCGCAGAAGATTCAACATGTCAAATCGCCAGGTCTAGTTTTAGAAAGTCTCAGCCCGTCTCCTCGCAAGGAGTTGCGAGGCGAATCTTTGGTCTGTACTGGTTCTTAAGGGCCTTACTGCATTATATTCCATTATATTTGTAAAAATAATGGATAGGATTTATATAGCGCTTTATTCCCTAATGACTCAAAGCGCTTCACAGGGTTCCAGGTTCCATTCATTCACACACAGTGGTAAACTACGATAGTAGCCACAGCTGCCCTGGGGCAGACTGACGGAAGCGTGGCTGCCATTCCGCGCCAACGGCCCCTCCGACCACCACCTTAAACATACAGCAGCCATACATATTCACACCAGGCAAGGTGGGTGAAGTGTCTTGCCCAAGGACACAACAACCATGACACAAGTGGCAGGGCGGGGATTGAACCGCCAACCCTTAGATCATTGGCCAACCCGCTCTACCACCTGAGACACGGTCGCTCAAGTGTTTGACGCTGAAACAAAACCTACACCTATGCTACTATATCTTACTACTTTACTCCTGTGTTCTCTATGCATGTGTGTGTGTGTGTACATGGGTGTGTGAATATACACATATTTAGTAAAATGCCTATGGGCTGTATGTGTGTATGTCTTTGTATACAGATATCATATATAATGTTAGTGTGTCCTACCAGTGCAGACGCAGGGCATGCAGGAAGGCTGACAGCCCCTCCATGATGAGCAGGATGGCCACAGTGAGGGTGGCAAAGGCACCGAAGATGATTGACAGGGCGAAGAACCCGCCCCCGCTCCGGGACGACAGACCCAGATGCATCACCATGGTCCACAGCACTTCAGACAGCTCTACACACACACACACAGGGTTTACACATATACATTTGAATACAGAGTAAATGAACTACTGTACAGGTGCATTTGGTCAAAAAGACTGTAGAAATGTTTTAAATATGCTTTTGTGTTCCTCTGTGTGTGTGTGTGTGTGCGTGTGTGCGTGCGTGCGTGCTTTTACTCACGGGCATGAGCCAGGCTGAGCGCCCAGAGACGCAGGTATGAGGCTGTGTTGGAGATGCATCCTAGACAGTATTCTATGGTGTGGATGGCCTGGTGGACAGCCACGTCTCCAAAGTCAAACTGTGGTGGAAAGCGCAGAAAAGGTTTAGAAACATAGTTAGCTGCTGTTAATGGACTTTTGAAACTTATCCTAACCAGGAAAGTATCACAGTAGTACTCTTATGGGCACACAAGAACGCGCCCCTCTTTCACATATATTGCCAGTGTTAAGGTTGTACCAGGTGTTTCAAATTGAAACTACATTTTTGGAAACTGCATTTGCCTATGCCTATGGCTTTGGCACATTTTCAAATTCATACGCTATTATTAAGCTTTATTGACCCAAGAAAATTGATTCTGGTGCTGACAATTTTAGCTGCTCTTACAAGAAAGATCAATAAATAAAAACAATATAACACAGAAATCAATTAAAAGAGAAATAAATATACAACTCTTCACATGTAAACAATGAGTGCCACAGGCCACATCAGTAGCACACGTCAAAGAACACAGTAAAGCGATTGCACAACCCATACAGCCTTAGCATTATCTAAAATGTTGATGGAGGCAACATCTAAAACTATCACTTCAACTTCTATGCAGCATCCTCATCCCCAGTATTGTGATACAGTTCCAGTGTGAGTAACCCATGACAAAGGCATTAAGAAAAACTAGTTTTCTGTAACATGTCATTCATGATCATCAGAGGAAAAATGAGACTGTTTCAGTACTATTTAAAATGTCCTCGTAGCACCTTTCAGTGGAGCAATGTCATCATCAAATTTGATGGAGAGCCATGAGCAAGTACGTGTGTGTGTGTGTGTGTGTGTGTGTGTGTGTGTGTGTGTGTGTGTGTCTGAATCAAGGACATTTAAATAGTTTAAAGGTAAAAATAGTTATAAATGTCACAGTATGGGCCACATCCACTAAGAATGGATTGCACTCGCTAATAGCTCAATGAATTGCGGCAAAATAGTGCCCGCAATCTGCTCCGTTTTAGCAAAGTATGCACTAAGAAATGTGCATATATACGGGCGGCGGCGCTAACACGCCCACAAAGTTTGCCAGCAGGGCGTAGTTTATCCTTGTTTTGCGTTTGTGTGAGTAAGTGGGTAGGACTGCCGTCAAGGGGGAGACACCTGCACAGCTGGTGCACAGGGAGACACAAAAACAAACTTCTCTTACAAGAAAAGAGAATAAGACAAAGACGCTGCTTTGCTTCTTATTATTTAAAAAAACGACCTCAACAAGGACATGCTCATCCCACTTCTGTGCTGCAGCATGTGATGACACATTTTGAGTATTTTATCCATGTGGAGCTGCAGGAGAAGGGGTTGTGGATCCACATCATTAACTTGATGTGCTGTGGTATTAATTGCTCTAAGATAATGTTGTCCTAGGCACGGTGGAGACACACAGCAGGCAGTAACAGGTCCCTTCTCAGGCGGGACTGTTTCAGGCAGCACTGTGCGCTTCACGCTTTACGCACGGGGCCAAGACAATCGGTCAGGATTGGATGGTGATGAATGTTCTATACTCTGCTTCACATCATCACAGGTGTATACAGGTGTCATTGTTTTTAATAAAGCAGACATTATAAAATAAACCTGAGCTCCATCATATCTCTTTTTCCTATAAACATAAGTACACAACCCACTTCCTGTAGATTTTCCCCCATAATATGACTCAATATTAATTCAATATAATGGAATAATAAAGCTCACGAGAGAGGGAGACAGAGAGACAGATAGAAGGGAAGTGTTATTCTACAGCCGCCTCAATAATAATAATAATAATAATAATTTGAATTTATATAGCGCCTTTCAAGGTACCCAAGGTTGCTTCACAAAAAAGGGGGGAAGTACAGTGATTGTGTACACAGGGGGGTGGGGGCGGGTTAGAGGTCATAGGCCTCTGAGAAGAGGTGTGCCTTCAGGAGCTTCTTGAAGGACTCCACTGAAGTGGCACAGCGGATATGGAGGGGGAGCAGATTCCACAGAGTGGGGGCAGATGCACAAAAGGCCCTGTCCCCAAAGGTCTTGAGTCTGGTGCGGGGAGTTGCCAGCTGGTCCTTAGCAGAGGACCTGAGGGACCGCATGGGGGTGTAAGGATGGAGGAGGTCAGAGAGGTAACGGGGGGCCAGAGCATGCAGGGACTTGTAGGTGAGTAGGAGGATTTTGAACTTGATCCGGGACTTAACTGGTAACCAGTGGAGCTGCATCAGGGTGGGGGTGATGTGCTGCCAGAGCTTAGTGCCAGTTAAAACCCTGGCAGCTGAGTTCTGAACATATTGCAGTCGGTCCAAGGTTTTGGAGGGGAGACCTGTGAGGATGGCATTACAGTAGTCCAGACGGGTGGAGATGAAGCAGTGGATGAGGGTTTCAGTGACTGAGTCTGAGAGTGAGGGTCGGAGTCTTGCAATGTTTCTCAGGTGGTAGAAAGCAGATTTAGTGACATTTTTGATATGGGACTGAAATGACAGGGTGGGGTCAAGGAGGACACCCAGGTTGCGGACTACGGAGGATGGGGTGATAGAGCAGCCATCCACTTCCAGAAGAAGATCCCCAACCTTCCTGAGCAGTGACTTGGGGGCCACGACCATGAGCTCAGTTTTATTGTTGTTCAGTTTGAGTAGGTTAGAGGTCATCCAGGTTTTAAGTTCTTGCAGACAGTTGATGAGTGGAGTCGGTGGAAGCTGAGTTGAGGGTTTGGTGCTGATGTATAGTTGGGTATCATCAGCATAGCAGTGAAAACTGAGACCGTGATGACGAATGACTCAAGCCCATTAAACGTGCCCATAACAGTAACCTAGTATCTTTCATACGCGGTATTTGCTCCACTAAAATGGCCTGTTGCAAATAGCGCTGGCCTATGAGGATTAGGTGAAATTTGCAACAAGGCTTATTTGCAAAGGAATGAAGAAATATTGCACTGGATTTTAGATAGGGAGCAATTTTTTTCTGTCATTTGCAGCGGTTTAGTAGCCTGGCATTCCCAGACCTGCCACTAGGCGCTGGCAAATAAAATTTGCGGCGCCTGTTGGTCTGGACACGCTCCGTTGAAGCTTTATCAAGAAGACCAGAAATCTGGGCTCACGTTTCAATTGGTTCTATCTAATATGGGCGCGCCAGAGCCCTTTATATGGTACTCTGGGGAGGACGTAACCGGATGACGACAGTGACGTGCATGCGACGTCGAAGCCGTGATAGTAAACATCAAAGATGGCTGCGGATATGTTGTGTGAGTTTGAGACTGCTTTGGCCTCGACCCTTAACAATTTGTAAGACGGCACTCAAATCTTTCATTAGCAAGTAAGTGGAATGTTCTGTTTTGCCGACCGACAACGGCAAACGTTTAATTTTACAGTTTAACAGCTGTTCGCTAAACGAACGGGGCTTACGTCACCTTGTGCATCGCTCTGATTGGTTGTAGTGCTATCCAACTGTGTGCAGTGGCATTTGAAATGCACGAGTAGGAGCCGCCCCTTGAGTTGGAAATTACTATTGATGGCCAGACCCTCTATCGTTCAAGATATCACGGTCTGGATTTCCAGGCTAGCGGTTTAGTGGATGTGGCCCATAATTCATTATACCTTATCAATTAAAGCTGGGGTATGTGATTTATGATTGGTCAAAATTAACATGAGCGGTACACTTTGACCAATCAGAGTGAGGCTCTGATTCTTAAAAAAAAAAAAAAAAAAAAAATACGATTCTCTGTTCTTATTGGCTGTTGGGACTGTCCATTCACTTAGGCACCGACGTTGTTGGTGTAGAGAGCGTGTCAGGGAGGGAGGGACCAAAGAGAACAAGTGGAGCGGTTGAGGTATTTGGATTCAAATCTCTATCCCAACTAGGGTTGCTGGACGGGTCCCGGGATTTCGGGATTCCCGTGAAATGAGTCAGTCCGGGAGTACCGGAAATTGGCCACGGGACCCGTCCTCCCGTTTTTTTTTTTTTTTTAGATTTTTTTGAGGGGGGATATATTTTTAAATATTATTTAGACAGGCAGGCATACGAAATACCAGCGCCTCTACAATACTGAAAGTGCTGTGTCCGAGGAAGAGTCTGATGATACCCAAGAATATGCGTATCAGCCAGAGCTTAAGCGAGCAGACGATGACCCAGAGCCTTACTGCACATCTGCAGCAGGCAGTCATTAGCCTCGTTAGAGATGTCGCCGTCTTGCTCAGACCTGCGCAATTATGACGCTCGGCTTGCTGAGCGCACAGCATTTTTGTTGTGCGCTCAGCAAGACGGGCTTCATAGTTGCGCAGGTCTGAGCAAGACGGCTCCAAGTCGAACGAGGCTAATGACTGCATGCAATGTCCCGAGCCAGACCAGAGGTATGGGAATGACCTCCTCAAAATAATTTCAAACGAGTTTGCGCTCTTCGAGGCAACCAAAGAGCGACCCAAACACCTGCAGCAGCTCTACTCTGCACTTTCCACCATACAGCCGACGTCCGTGGAAGAAAGAGCGTTCTCGGTGTGCGGTCAGTTCGTGACAAAGCTCAGAAACAGGCTGAGCAGTGTCTCTTGAAGTCACACTTCATGAAAATAAAAGAAAGGAAAGCTGGAAAGTAGTCTTGCTTAGCGTGTCAGTTTGAATAGGCTGTTAGTTCTGTCATGTCTTATTTCACACGTTAAGAGCAATCGGTAGTGCATTTTTTGTTATTTGCCTATCCTTTGGAAAATATTCAATTTAAACTGATTTCGTTCATAGAAATAAAAATAGATTGTTTGAAATACATTTGTTCGCCAAACACCGTTTTTTGGCCATGTTTTGATATTGAACCTCTGTGAATTTTTTTTCGTATTTTCTTCATAAAAACACCGTTTTCAATAGGCATCTTCTGGAAAATATTTTGCCTAATTTGAATGGCTTTTCTTCATGTTATTTAAGTAGAAATAAAACGTGATGTAATATAGCGTTGTTCTGCTGCATTTATTTATCTATTTGCATTGATTTAGTCCCATTAAAGTAGTATTAAAGGGCAATAATGGTTTCAACGGGAAATCCCGGGAAATCCCGTGAGGAGCTCTGAAATCCCGGGATTTGAAAAGGGGCCATTTCGGGAAATTTCAGCAACCCTAATCCCAACTGCTATTTTCTCCCCAAATCTACTAGCATCTACTAAACACAAGTTTATTATCACCCAGATCTGCTTTTATATATTATATAATATATTAATATATGGCCAATAATGATGACTTTACTGTCAGTGGCAGGAGCAGTGGAAATAGTTTGAAATGGAACATCCGTACTCTTAATGAGATGGTTCCTTTGACCTGTACTTGAGCCCTTAGCTGTGATCAGACAGAAAAGCAAGAGCAAAGATGTCTGTGTTGAGACGAGTGTCTCTTTCCCCCCAGCAGCAGGAGTCCAGAGCAAGGACTTGTTTGTGTATTGTAAAGGCAACAGAGTTTCCTCCGTTCTCTGCTTCCTGGAACAAGACTAGACTTTCCTGTATGAGGGGGGAGGAAACATGGGAGTCTGGAACTCTACGGTGCTCTTGTTTGGTTTGGCTTTGCACTGGCCTGGGTTCCTCTTTCCATGCTTTTTCTTTTGTCCTTGGACCCATGAAAATACAGTTCATGGAAGCAGCACTTACTGTTCTCATTCAAACAGTCTCCCACACAAAACAACACAGGCTAACATGATGTAATGGCACAATACACTGAGGGAGAGAGTGGCTTTGATTCAAAATGTTGATTTCATATTAACCAACATTTTACAAAGACGTTGGATCCGTAATGGAGTGAGTCAATAAAGCGCTCAGTCAAAAGACAGTTTTCAAGCATCCACAAACTACTGTCTGACTGACCTGCAGTCCGTACAGGGAAACAAAAAAACTCAGGACAGAGACGCTTTGACTCTGCTCACTCACAGATGTTTACATGGTAATACTTTAGTATTACCATGTAAACATCTGGTCAATGATTGACTCCTTTGTGATTTTTCTCTACTTATGACATCTATAGCAGGATGTCTGTCCTGGGAGAGGGATCCCTTACTCTGTCAACTCCCTGAGATTTCTCAATTTTTTAAATCCCGGTAAAGGGTTTTTACTGGGAGTTTTTTCTCAGCCGAGCTAAGGGTGTAAGGTAAAGGGTAGGGTGTCGTACTGTATGGAATGTAAAGCCAACTGAGGATAATGTCTATTTGTGCTATTGGGCTATACAAATAAAACTGATTTGATTCACTCTCAGTCAATTGAGTGATTCAATTCAGACTCATCTTGGACCAGCAAGTCTTTAAAAAAAAATGTTTTGTGAATGTTTTTACTTGGCCTTACTCATTAAACAAACCTTTCCATTTTGGCAAAGCATGTAAACCATTTTGGGGATATTTTTCTATTTATTTACAGCGTTTCCTCTCAGGGTTTTTGAAAATAATTAGAAAAAGCCAGAGGACTAAAGCACACTTGATGGTCCTCTAACCTGACACTGTGGCCATCTAAAAGGAAATAATACAGCATAGTATGATCACTGCACACAACAACTGAACTACGAGTATTAAGGAAAGTCTTTCTTTTCTCAGAGACACTTTGAATGGCTCTCAACCCTAATTTAGATTTGTTCTTCACTGTTGGACCGTCAAATAATTTGGCTCGGCATTATCATTATCTTTATCTTTTCAACAGTTCATTCAATCTCTCATCGAGTCTTTCATTTTTGTATTTTACAAAAAGTCGAGATAATTAAAGGTGCTGTAAGCGGAATGGTTCTTTTAGCTAACTTCCTGTCAGTGACTGCAGTTAGCAGTCCCCTCCCTCGTCCCCACGTCACCACATTAATGCACTGCGGTCTTCAAGCAGCAAGTTATCTAGCATCATCTCAGATCCATAAGTGTGATAAAACGTGATAAAAACCATCAAAACAGACATTGGGAAGGATTTTTACTTGCTCCGCCATTGTCGGTGCATACACATTCACCCATCTGTTGCTCTGGCGTGCACCGGCAGTGAGAACATGGAGTGTATATACTATATATGAGTGAGACGAGTGTCGGTTTGTAGCGTTCTCTCATCTGATTGGATAAAAATTTCGGGATACTACAATAAGTTTATTTACAGAGTACATGCAAAGCAGCTGACTGAGAGATCGGCTTTATGAAACGCGCACATTATGTAAGTGATCACTGTATGAATAAAGAGCGATTTTACACTTATATCAACATAAATAAACCGCTTACTTCACCTTTAAACTTGTTTTTTTTTGCACTTGTAAAATATGTTGATAATCATTGAATATAATGAATGAACACCTTGCCTTTTTTTTACAGAAACAAACACACACCTTAACAATCACACACATTAACATGTCCTGTACGGGAAGTTGGACAGTAAGCAGTAGACTGAGGATTTAGACACATCTACCACAGTTCACAGAAAGAAAGAAAAAAACACAGTTTGATACTGAAGGCACAAACAGAGCAGGCAGCACAGACACAGTGAAAGCAGACCACACCCAGGTTCTTACCGGCTCTTCATCTGCGTGCTTGAAAGTAAAGAAAGGTCAAAGGTTAGTGACAGACTTCTGTAAAGGAAGGTTCCTACGTTTCATTCACTCTTTTGAAAACTCCAGACGGGTTTTCAGCTCAGGTTTATATTGTTTGCACATTTCATTTAAAACTAAATTCCTTCTTTCTCTCTTCAATAGTTCTAGTCCTCTGCATCCATCTGTGTCACGCGCATCAAGAAGAGATTCACTTCCCATTGGGAAGAGAGAAAGAGACAGTCTGTAGTCAATGTATTGCAATTGCCTATACATTCCTTTCAGAAACAGATCGATTAAAGCAAAATATGCTCTCATGCTCTAACTATGGTAAAAGTTAGGGGTCACTTTAATCAACATAGTTCCTGTTCCTCCTAGTGTGTCTCTTAATGAAATTAGGAACACGTTACTTTTAATAAGATTTCTATATATATTCAGGTCTGCGCTCTAGAGCCCATCCCACACCTTGATCTAAGGTGCTGATCCTATCCAGTGCTAACAGCCACTCAACCACTGACTAGAAATTCAAAGGTCAGTGTGCGTGCTTTAAATGATTATACACAATTCAAAAGAGCCAAATAAAACACAAAGAAAAAGCGCCTCATTGAATCCCCTACACTTGTTGATAGGACATGTCAATGTGAAATATCATACGCTTGGAAAAAGGATGACAAAGTGTAGTCTTATCATATATATTAGTATTTGGAAACACCAGACCTCTGAGTCACAGGTAAAAAGAAAAACACCAGCTTGTATTTTCTGGAATTCCACACGCTGGTTCTCATGGAAAAGCCCCTCACTGTTTATGTTTCTGGAAAAGGAAAAATCCATCTCTTATCTGCTCGGCTGCAGCCCTGCACTGGCCTTCCCTCTGACTGTACACTGTGTGCCCAATGTATCCACAACGCTCATGACTCTCTGATAAGAAGCTACAACAGGGAGATTTCACATTATGATTTTTTGTTATAGAAACTACAGAAGCTTTTAACAAATGCTGGATTATGAAACACACTACGTTTGATTACAGAAGGAATCCATCAAATGAAGGACTAACGAGGGGACTTCTTTTGATGTTTTTGACAGACAATTTTGATAGGGGTTTGGAAAACTAGTTTGGTCATTTTCAAAAACGAAATTAAAAATCTTTTTAGTTCCAAGGACCGACATATTCATTTAAAATAATCTAGGGCCCGGTTGCTAATCTTAAAATGTGCCAAAATGTGAATATGCAGCATAGTATTTTGTACAAATCTTTAAACATAAGGCTTACACCGTGGTTAGTTAACTCTTTTTTTTTGTAGCCTTTATTATGCAGTAAGTGCAACCAAGTTAAAAATATTTAACACTTTACTTGCCTGCCTTTAGAAACATAGTTGGTTAGTTGGAGGGCCTCCCAAAAACTTGAGGTTCAAATACAATGTTTCCTGCATTCTCTTTTCAATCTTTTGACTGACTTTGAATCTTTACTGGATCCCTGTGCTGCTATCAAACAGTCTTTGGCCGCTATGTGTGTTTTCTTTCATGTTACTCAGTGCATGAGTTGACGTGGTGAATCAATCAAGTCACCTTATATGTCAATATGATAACTGACTGTTGTGTTTGTTTTTATCGTCTCTCTTCTACTACTGAGCTGAATGTTGCATCACGCCACCAGTAATGTCGGCTTGGCTTTACCCCAACACAATGAAACAGGCCGTGGGGGTTTGCAGGGTCCGCTCATCTCTGTACCATGGACGTATTACCTGCTACTTCACACCCCATCCTCACACTGTCTCCATCAGATACATAGCCAGTGTCCAGAACCAATGAGCTGCCAAGCCATCACAAGGCTTCTGCTCAAAGAAACACATTTGATCTATTTATTTTTTTACATTTTGGATGGAATAGGTGGAAATTTAAATATATAGCTATATATTTCTTTTCAAGGCCCGTTACAAACGGAGCGGGTAACCTTTACTGCATTTCTTCCCCCTCTCTCTCTCCCCATTTCAACTCTATACTCTCTGACTTGAACTGTCAAATAAAGCACAACAACAACAGAAAACACGCTACATGTGAGCACAAGATTTGGGACATCCTTTTCTAGCATACCAGAAGTGTGCATAGATAGCAGAAAGTACAGGGATTGGAACGCAGGGGCATGTCTGGAAGAGCTTTGTGTTTGTGTTGTAGTGGTGTGTCATTGGCTCACCTCCTCTCCCTCCTCTGAGTGTTGTGAGAGCTGGTCATGGTCCACGATGCCAGCCTCGTCCTCCGTCGGCCCGTTGCCCACCCGGACCCCTCCGAACTTCTGCGAGCCCTGTTGGGTGAGCCCGGAGCATGATGAGGACACGCCTGTTTGCTCTAAAGACTGCTCTAGATTCTCTGCAGGAGTTTCTTCCCTCTTCTGGGACTAGATACAAAAGCCACAAGAGCTGTGTCTAGTTTAAAGCAAGCCTTAGATCAACGCTTTTTTTTTTTTACTTCAATTTTGTAAGTTAAAAACAGCAGGGCACCCAGCACAGAAAGTCTTTCATTTACAAAACATAATACGCCATGAGTGGAACTAGATTTGCTTTAAATACATTTTCATAAAACATGAAAAAGCTCAGAGATACAGTAATCCAATAACCCAGTATTACAGTATTAGTTTGGGGTAATTACCAAGTCTTTTATTTTTGGGGAGAATAACCTCACTGGTTGAGTTAAACCCAAACAAACAACTCTGAAAATTCAATTACATTTTTATATATTTTTTTGTAGATGGTTATTGCTGTTTTTTTGTTATAAAGCACAACTTGTAACTGTAACATTCTAAACTTTAAAAAGAGGAAACTGCTGTGTTCTTCATACTGCATTTATACAGTATATATATATTATTTATTTATATTATTAGTATATATTATATTGCTTCAAATGAAAAGTGCAGAACATCTTTCTTTTCACTGAAAGATGTTCCGGTCATGAGAACACAGATGGTGGGCCACTGAAGGGAAATGCTACTAGATCATCAGAAATAGTGACCAATGTTACATTGCAGCACCATGTCAAAAGAACAACTATAGATTACATTTAAATAAGTTAAGGGCTTTGTGTTCCTGGTGAATGGAGAGTATAACAACTACATTGTGAAAGATCATTCAATAATAACTGTCTCAATACAAAGTCTTATATTGTATGCTGCTGATTGGTAGAACATAATACTGCATCAAACGTTTAGTTGAATGTATACCATCTTCTCATAAACATGGTAATGGACTGATACTCTATTTGGAAATTTGATTTGACATTTAAGACAACCAGTGAGGGCAAACTGAGCTCCAGTCATGTTTAGCGCGTTGGTTTAAAACCCGTCAAATACACAGGCAGAACATCATTAGCTGTCAGGGTGCCCCTCAGTCTCTGTAGCATCTATCAAATATTTTCCACCAAAATATGAGCGTTTTTCCAAGGCAGGCTTTAAGCATTATTCATGTGAACACAACCAAGCACATTACACAATACAACATGCAATTGAAATGAATGAAAGAATAGGAGCGGGGGGGGGGAAAAAGGTCATATCAAAAGGTTATACTTTGGTATTCATCAAAGGTGGCAGTGTAAGGTTATGTAGGTATAGGGTCAGGTTCACATACCAGGTGCTTTTTCCACAGATGCTGACGCCGAAGCATCATAGTTTTCACAACCAGCATACAGGGAACACATGCAAGGGCAATCAGCACCAACAAAATCTGGATCCCCATCTACAGATTCAAACAGAGAGAGGGTTATAACAAGGTGACGGTGAGGTGTGGATGCTCTTTACCTGAACAGATGCTGGTGAGGCCTAGAACACTGTCCTCCCCTCTCAACAATAAGGCACAAAGGGCTGATGACTTGACTCTGCTCTTTGCTCTCATAAAAACTAGTTGTTGTTTACATCGACAATAGTAGGGCTGTAACGATATGTGTATTGAACCGAGAATCGCGATACATAGAGCCACGATCCTGCATCGTGATGGGAGAAGGCAGAATCGCCATTTAAAAAAAAAAAATGTAGGCTTAAGTTTTGGATAAAAGGTTTGGTGAAGGAAGCTGAAGCTCTTAAGTGTTAAGTTGATTTTTGGTTTACAGCACAGTTCAATATTTTAAATGTTTCAACAGTATTATCTTGTTACAGAGAAGAGAGATATGTTATATCTTTGGTCATTTATTAATTCATGTTGCTTATATTGTTTTTTGTGTTCAAATCTGTTCAGGTTATTTGTTATTAAATGTTACATTAAGTTAAATGTTATTATACATTTTATTTAATTAAAATGCTTTTCAAATTTCAAAAATCGTGATAGGAATCGAATGGTGAGTTTTTTGTATCGTTACAGCCCGAATCAATAGCAATATGCTGCAGTAGGAGACGTATCAGGAAAGCAGCCGAGGCCATGGACTGACGTATAACTTCTAAACCTATTCTAGTTTTAAAGGAGAGCAGACGCTTTCTTTGTGATTTCCATCTTCAACTTCATCTGGAAACAAGATGAACAAAACATGAATTAAGGCAAATGTCAGTCAGTCATTTTTCAGTCTCATTGAATCAATGTGGTCATCCGGGACAAAACCCTCACTATTTCTTAGCAACCAGCTCCCCTAAATGTGACTAAGGGTGCACTCACACTAGGCCATCTGTAGCGTGCCCAAGTACTTTTCCTCCCAAAATGTACTTGATTTGACTAGTGTGAGAGTGCTCCGTTCCGTACTCAAGCACGGTACACTTCCTCGCCCTCGGCTCCGGCACACTTGGGAGAGGTGTACTCAGGCCCACAGTACAGATGCTGGTGGATTTTGTGAGAACCAGGAGGACTAAGTTCAACACTATTCCCATCCATGGAGGAGAGGTTGCAGTGGTGGAGGGCTACAAACACCTGAGTCACACGGAGGCTGTCTACTGTACAGGAGGGGTGGAGTAGGCTCTATTTCTTGAGGAAGTGTGGTGGATTTTGAATGGTTAATACCAGAGTTTGCTGAGCGTGAATGTCTTAAAGGTTGGGGTCACTGGGGGAGAACGAGCACCCATAGAAGGACTTGTGTTTGAGACCATCTGTCTATTTGTAGATATTAATACACTTGATACGCCCCCACACATGAGGTATGAGACACTGTTCTGTAACTAATCGAGAGGTGCCATGCGGCTCTCAGCCTGCTGCTATCATGCTCACTCTGAAATCCTCTGTATGTCTTCTGGAAACTCCTGCAATAAACTTGGAACACTGATTTAAATAGTCCAGTCTAAAGTCCATTGTCTTGGTCGCCATGGGGAAACAGTTGGCTACTACAGAAGCTAAAGCCTTCAATGTGTGCAACAAGATGTTGAATATCATCAGCTACCAGCCTGTGGTTCAAAATGCAGTTATCTGTGCAGCCATCTGTTGATACAGCAGGATCAGAGCCAGTGTCTCTAAGAGCGCACTCACACTAGGCAATCCATACCGTACCCAAGCACAGTTGACCCCTAAAGTCTAGTGTGTTTGACGAGTGTGAGTTCAACATGGTGCACTTCCTTGGCCTTGGCCGGGCTGGAAGAGGTGAGCTTCAGCACAGTACGGCCGCTCATGTACAAGCATGAGCATGTCTGTAGTGGATAGAGGTCCTGTCTTCAGTTTATATGTGACTCTTCTGGTAGATTTTTTTTCCTTTGCTCTGATGCGGAGCTGGAATGTCTGTTGCAGATATTACTGGACGAAAATATAAAAAAAATAGACAACCAGAACAACCATAGACTCTATACAAAGCAAAAATGAATTTTAAAAACATAAAGACGCATGGTGATAATGCCAACCAATGCGTTTGTCGTATTGTATTATGATGCGATGACTTATGTACTAGAGGTTACTGTGGTCGCCGTGCTCAGGCCCGGCTGATCCTGGAGCAGTGTGAGTGTAGGCGGGCAGGGCAGTGGGGAGGGGGGGACATGCTAAGGCAGGACAACTAGTCCTAGTGTGAGTGCACAAGAGAACAAAGTGATGGCTGAAAGGCTGGCTCTGTGTTGGGGGCTGGTCTGGAGCCACCAGAGTCTGTTGTGCAGAGGAGGATGTTTCAGAAGCTGCTCAACAGTATGGACAGCACTACTCATCACATACACAGCTTAGTGGTAGGACGGCAGAGTGCCATCAGTCAGAGGCATCGCTACAATAAGGACCACAACAGGAAGTCATTCCTGCCCAGGGCAAAAACCATCTACAATGACTCCCCTCTGGGACAAGAGAGGAGACTGCCCTTATCTGTTTCCCTTTTAACATGTCATTTTTATTTTTATTTAAATGTTTTATTTCTTATTTATATGTTTTATTTCTATTCATGTTTTTCATTCTCTTTTCTAATGTGTACTATGTATTTGATGTTTTTTTTTTATCTTGCCCCTGTAGAGCACCTTGAGTGGCCCTGTGTCTGAAATGTGCTCTACAAATAAACTTGCCTTATGAGGGCCAAAGCACAATGCACATTTTACTCTTCATTTTCACATGAATAGTAAAACCTTTCCTTAAAGAAATGCAACTTATGTTAAATGATTTATCTGTTCTTTTTAGCATTTCACTCTGGCACTATGTAGCAGAGGTTGAGTCCATTTTAAACATGCTGCAAAAAGGGCCAAAATATATACAAACATTCAAATCAATTTCCAAATAGTTTGTGGTAAAACTGTAAGTCTGGCTGGCAGGGTACTGTAGTTTGAAAGAGGCTTAATGACCTGAATTCAAGCAAGAAAAACATCCCTACAGAATCATCTAAAGTCAAGACACAACATGTCTGCCTGCTCCAGTGCTGCTGATCTGTGGCCTAGGCTGACCAAAAGAAAATGAAGTGTATTTAATTATTATTGTGGGTTTGTCAATGTATGAACCGTGTCAAACCCCACACTAGGGTGGAACCATACTACTGGGTGTAGGAGGGGTAGGGAGCATGGGGCGGTCAGGGTAGGGGCACCTGTCCGCTGTAGAGGGGCTTGTTAGTGGGATCGTTGTAGTTGAAGAGACACATGTTGATGAAGTGGATGAGCAGGCTGGGAGCGTCTTTGGAGGTGAAGGCGTCGTAGGCCGTCCACTTGTAGAAGACCAGTAGAACCAGGTATCCAAACAGGCTGGCCATGAAGACTATCTCTGGGATGAAGCCCAGGAAGATGTTCAGGGGCTTTTTGAAGTAGCTGCAGGATACATTGAAGGTCGTTAACAACACAAGACAAAGACACTGTTTAGAATTCATTTTTCATGTCATTAGAATTATAGGGCTTCCATGTTCAGTAGTTTAACTTGGCTGGATGTTAGCTTTAACATATCCTCAACCAGCAGGTAGTGTGAATGTGATGGAGTAAGATAGAACTGCATATGTTCATTTGAAGTAACTTCCTAAAACTGACAAGAAGAGACAGACTTCTCTGGGTTTGAACTTCTCTCTCGAGTTTTCTATTTGAATGTTTCAGTGTAAACAAGATTCCAAAGGAATGCATTGTAATCCCACTTTGTATGATTATTTACATACTCTTTAGGCTAAAGGTGTCATTTAAAATATCTAGTTGAGAAAGATGAGTTGAGTGAAGCAATGCTCCGTACAGGTGGTTAAAGAGACTGAGAGACACTCCAAACAGCATGTGTGTGACGCCCAGGATCACAGACATCTTCATCTTGAAGGAGTTGAGGAAGGTCAGCTTGTTGGTGGCAACATTCCAGATCTGCAAAGGTGACACAACAACAGGGTCAAGTGTTTAGGAATAGTTCTAAAGACTAGAGATCTTATCACCAAGCATTATCTAAAATATATATTTTTTAATTTCCTTAAACAGCTGCTAGCTGTAAATGATTTCATTGCAACACAATGGTGTATGTGTATGACTCAGTGAGTGTAGACGTTTTACCGGGTCGATTCCGAGTGGGTAAGGCCCACCGAACACCCCAGGAACAGCTGGGTCTAACTGGAGAACTTTATTTGCTTCGAGTGTCTCAAACCTAAGACAGGTCAACAGGAAATGAATGAATGTATTGGTAGGTTATTTACTGTACATGTTGTAGGTTTGATAAGAATAGCAAAATATCCTAAACCATGAGGCAACCACAACCATATATGTGATACAGTGTCAGTGCAAGCCCAGCTGGTGGCTGACATACGTCCAGTTAGCTCCTTTAGGGCTGAACATGGGCCTGACGCTCCAGCCAGAGCCAAACATGTTGAGGGACTTGGAGAAGCAGTCGTTGTAGATGATGCCCGTGTAGATGGAGAAGATCCCCATCAGCAGGATGATGTAGCGACCACCAAACACCATGTTGAACATCTGCACACACACACACACACACACACACACACACACACACACACACACACACACACACACACA
The DNA here is from genome assembly GCF_949987685.1 of Ammodytes marinus. NCBI lineage: Eukaryota > Metazoa > Chordata > Actinopteri > Uranoscopiformes > Ammodytidae > Ammodytes > Ammodytes marinus. The sequence goes on along the minus strand of NC_137224.1, from coordinate 23,642,371 downwards.
CACACACACACACACACACACACACACACACACACACACACACACACACACACACACACACACACACATACACACACACAACTCATCATATGTGTGCTAGGTTTGTAATACAGGTACTTTAAACTTGTAGAGCTGTTATTACTGTATTACAGAAAAGTGGCAGTTACAAATACTTTTTCACTCGTTGTTGGAACAAGATTTTTTTTTCTGGTTCATTTTTTGAATACAAATCTGTCATTTACTCCTACTTAAAGGAATACTTCACCCATACGGAACCGGCGTTCTATCATTATAAAAGGTCTATAATAATATAATGAATGAGGTTTTTATTCCCTCAGTCTTCCCTCAGTCTTCCCTTGGCCCAGCTGTCCTGTTAATCCTAACCCTACATTTTACCATGTGTGACGTCACACATGGGAAAATGTAGGGTTTAGACAGTGAGACCATAAAACCCTCTTTCTGCCTTTTCTCAGGCTAGGATGAACCGATTTCTAAAATGTTCGCACATTTATACTGTATAGGATCTCAGAGTTCAATACACCTTCATATTCCACCGGCTGGAGTAGGTCTTTAAGGTGCTGTTTATACGAAAACACAAAACGGTGCATCTGCGAAAAATATATAATTTACATGAAAACAGCAAACGCAGGCATGAAACCTCAAAGTTCTGAGATCAACTCCCAGGGAGGAAACTTTGGAAAACACAATGGTTTTGGTTTCTTGTAAACTACGAAACCATTTCCCCTGGTAACGCTGACGTCACGGCTCCACTTCACACATGCGTAGTCTATAACATTTGCTGTCAAAATACCCACACACGAGTTATAAAGTTAGAAGACAACATAACATGCACGGTGTCTCCGCGGCACCATCACTGTGATCAGCGGAGAGTGTCGTGCAGGGCTCAAATATAACACTCGCCAATTTAGTCTGAGCGATTAGTAAGTTATTGAGACCACCCGCCACTTTGTCTGGGGAAAGATTTGTGCTCTGCCGGTTTTTCTAGCAAAATAAACTTGTCACCACCTGTAATGCCAGGGACACGGCTTTCTACATTAAAATACACTATCTATAGATCAGCGCGCAGCGGTTAAGTTACTGTTCAAACAAACAGAGCATTAAGGCTACGGCTTCACAGTAAAAGCATTTCACTGGCTAAACATTAATAGCATTTCACTGGACAAACGTGAGTTGACTTTTATTTTGAAGTACGCCTAACAGGAAGGTAGCCGCTCACAAAGCCCCTTCACTATCAGCATGTCTTCTGTTTTCACTAGTTCTACGTGGTGAAATAAGAGGACAGAAACCTTGTCATTTATAATACTTGTAACCCTAAGCTTACACCAACCGCTTTATGAACGTTAGTGGCATTAATTTTCGGTTACAGTAAGGTTTTATGGATCAAATTGTACCGGAAGAGCTATCTACTAGGCTGTGTCACCGCTGACTATTGGCTTGGCATGCCTACTACAGCGATTTCAGCCCGTTTCCTCTGAAAACATGTGTACGAGTGAATATTTAAAATCAATTGCGTCTGAACGGGTTAACTTTTGAAACCAAAAACGGGAAAACTGTCACGTTTTCACCGTGTAAAGGGCCCCTCAGTGTTCTGTAATCTGAAGTATTGTACTTTCAAGTTGCATTCCTCATAAAGTAAAAACATGTCACATGATAAACCGTGGGAGAAAGATTATTTAAATTAATCATTTTGATCAAGACAATTTCAGAAAACAGCTATCTTAAGTCCAAGGAGATGTATTTAAATTGTCTCTTTGGTTAAACAAACAGCCAAAAAATAAATAAAAAAAGAATGTTCATGTTTCTTTAAGATAAGACAAAGAAAATCAGCATCAGTGTGTCCATACAATAGAGGAAAAATAATTAAAAAAAGGCACTCATTACAGAAAAAACTAATATTTTCAATATTATTAATTAACCACTGTATCCTTATTGCATCTTAATCCACTTTAATATAATCAAACATAGTGTTGTGCAGTAGCTGCAGCAGGGTAGAAAGTACTAAAATACAAAAACACATGGCAATAAAATGAAGGACGGCGTCATTATGTAGATAAGGTTAGTGTAACTGTACCCCGGCATAGTTTAAATAAATATTACGTCTTCCTTAATGGACAACTCATTTGTTGCACCACCCAGTGAGCATGCAACGCTCCAATCAAACACACTCAGGATGTTTCGTTGACCAATCAGGTGCATGCTGGCTCGTGCATAATAACAGCTTGTGTCATGCACAGAGAATGAAGCAATAGACAAGAGGACAGTACTGTGAGTCTAATCTCTCCCTGCGTTCTGAATCTCATACTCGTTCTTTCTTCTATTCTACATACTACATCCGACGATAAAAATAATCTAGTTAGGATGCAGTAGGCATAAAATTTACTCTCTTATTTCATCATAACATCGCGCCTTGATCTTGCCTCTTGCTTTTATATCCGTCGCATCCCCGTTTGTTTTCATATGGAGGCTCCATTGATGTGACGTCACTTCAAGTTCGCACTGGATTATAGGTCACAATCGCCCAAATAGGATGCTGTTTTCAACACTAAAAATCTTGGATGGATGTAGTAGACATCCGGGTCTTTCTAACCATCCCAAATCTGGCCACAAGAATCGGGACATCCTAAATCTTGTTTCTACCATACTAAATAGTAGAAAGTATGCGATTGGGAACGCAGGGATAGTCTTACTGTACCTCGTTGTCACTCTTCTGAGCGAGCAGGCGAGTCTCTCTGATGACCAGGTAGAGGGCAGCACAGGTCATGAGCAGCCCGTGACCCATGTCCCCAAACATCACCGCAAACAGGAAGGGGAAGGTAATGATGGTGTATGGAGCTGGAACACAGGAACGCACCGCAACACAATCAACATCCAATGCAAAAGCAGTCTAATAGAAGGCAATTATCAATCACTATTGAAACAGCAAGAAGCTCTCAACGTTTTGACAAATCACTCCTCATGTGCTGAATCTGACAACCAACATCATCTTAACCTTGAACAGGTCGGCTTTACCAACTTTTCATACCCAGCACAAGGTAAAACTGTAGTTAGTTCAAGGAATCTAAGCGTATGTGGTCTGCAGTATAGGGCATATAAGGCATATTTAACATGGGAGTCAACAAGAAATTGCTCTGTTTTGAAACCTGCCCCTAGTAGCCACTCGGGTTCACTGCAATTTGTGTCACTTCCTCATTGGATGCTGGTAGAACTCGCTGCGGTTGGGGCTTGGTCCTGACCAATTATCGAGAAGTTACAATACAATCCCAATGCATGGTGTTAAACTCACTCTTGACACTCTGTAATTACTTTGGTATGATGATGGGAATAAAAGGGAGACCCACAACACTGTTTAAAGTTGTCATAACAAACAATATTGAACCAAGCTGTCCATAACAGTGTTTTCAATTTAATACATGAGAAGATAGTCGTATAATGTCACCTTTTTAGTGATAAACTACTCCAAGTTTTAGTGATAATTATTCAAAAATGTATAAATGCATTAGTATGAGTAATTCAATCATAAACAGATCATTCCTAGTCTGACCTGGGTTGATTTCCCGGTAGTTGCCGATGCCGTAGGCGTCCACAATGTGCTGGAAGCCTGAGGTGAACTTGTTGGTCTTGTTGAAGGTTGGTGGAGTCTGTTTGGTGTGCATCCTGTTGAGGATGGAGGGCACTGTGGAGCCACTCCTCTCCTGTCAATACACACCAGCAATGAGCACACCACTTACACAGGCCCCCAAGCCTGACCTATGGGAAACTCCCATTCCGATATCTGGGTTTTGGATATCGGCCGATAGCGATACTGTTCGGTATCATAATCATCATACATTTCTCTGTTGGTGGTGATGTTATGTGTAAGGTTAGGAAGACTTAAGAAACACAGCAACTCTAATTTAAAAGAGCAACAAATATTTAGAAATACATCAAAAGGTTTATCTGAACTGCTATGAACGCTTTGAATACAGAAGAACATTAGAACTCTACTTTTGATCATGGTTAAAATCATTTAGGAAGAAAAGAAAAAGCACGTATGGAATTTGGATCAGAGTTGTCCGTCCGATATACAATAAGTAGATTGCAGCCATATCGGACCTGAACCGATATTGGATCAGACTGGTCCCATCCCAATACAAAACTGAAGTCCAACTTAAATGAATACAAATACATGTTAGAAGTTTGTTTGGCTAAATATGGTTCTCTCCAATGGACCAGCATTTGCACTGACTGACAATGTTAGTGCTGTAATTTTATCGGTGCTACCGTATCATATTATACTTGAGTGAAAGAGAACTTTAAATTGTTTCACGTCAATTCCAACAACCTAATATAATCTATTTCAATATTTCAAGGCCATTGTAAGTACAAGTATGGGTGAGAAGAAGCTGTCACTATAGGTTGCTTCAAAAGACTGTTGCCTATATAGCAGAGAGAGAAATAGGGTATACGTTTTCCTACACAACACTACAAAAACAGCGCTATGAAATAGAGTTCATGATAAGCGTTTTCTTTTTACAATATAGAAAAGCATGGAAAAAAGTAAAGAATTAGCGTGTACAAATAGTGTATACAAACGGAACAAATGCACAGAAACAAAATCTGAGTCTACACCCCACCCCCTTCCCTTCAATAAAAGGATTATAATAAGATAAATGAATATCAAAAACCATGGAAATAATCCAAAGATGATAGTGTATATATGTGCCCATGTCCAAACACAATTAATGATGATTGTTAAATCAACGTACCGTGCCTCGGCGCAGGGCGAACTGAATGGAGTCCAGGTCTGAGACGGGGCACCACACCTCAGCGATCAGACACTTCTGTGTCACGTCTATGTTGCAGAGGTTGAGGGTGTGGTAGATGGCCTTCATCTTCCTCACCTTGATGAACCAGACCCTCATGGTCTTGGAGGCAGCCTGCAGCACGCGCTGACGGTGGTCCTCTGTTTGGTTTAGCACCTACAGGAGCACAGGGGAAACATTTAGTTCAGACTATGCTCTATTCCAGGGGTTCCCAACCTTTTTTGTTCAAAGAACCTACATATTCACTGAAAAAAATCCAGGTCCCGGTTGCAAATTATAATGCCTGAATTTAAAAAATGTTAAACGTATGGCTGTTTCTTTTTTTTTACATTGCTGTTCATTTCTTTAACCTTGAGAAAGCTAGAAAATAGGGATTATTCCCAAACTCCTCCCCTTCCCCTTCCCCTTCCTCTTCCTCTTCCTCGCTGTAGTCTACCGTTGATGCTCCGCTCAGAACGGGAGACAACACAAAGTGCACACGTGTGTTTGATATGGTTTGATAGTATCCAGCTCATGTTGCTGCACACACATCATTGACGGTGTTGGTCGGCAACTTTTATAACAGGTCCATGGCCGGTCAACAAATGTCACTACTTTGAAAGGACGCGTTGCGCCTTCCTGGGCTTAGCGCCGCCCACGACGATTGTGATTGGTTTAATGAAGTGAAAACAGGCCAGCCCAGTTTCTCCCCCCTATACTCCAAACAATATAGCTCGTGTCCACACCAAACTGCCAGACTATTCCCAAACCAAAGACCCTGGAGCAGAACCAGGGGTTTTTAAAAGACCAACTTTGAGATACACCAACACTAGGAGAATGAACAAAGGTCCTTCTCTGATAAGAATGAATGCACTAGATGTCTGCCTACACTCTGCCTAGGGCTATTTATCAACTACATCTGCCTGAATACAGACGTCCTGTGGTGCAACATGTTTGATAGATTTCTTGTTTATTGACCTGCAGTTTAACCAAGACCCTTTTGAAAGAATGATTACATTTGAAAAAAGAACTGCTATTGAGAATGTCTCTTAGACAATGAGCAGGAATTACTCCAAGGTCAACCACCTATAGAAGCTGTTTTAACTCTATGAAGCTGTTTGGATTGATGTCATAGTAATGTGAGTTAAAGATCCACTAAGGTAAGACACATACCATCTGGAGGTCCTCGATGCGGCTGTTGACTCCAGCCAGCATCTCCTTCCTCTCCTGAGGGGTCTCTGGACATGGGTAGAGGGAGGCACGGAACCTGCAAGCACACACTCAACTCAGTTATAGGTATAGATGTGTAGTATCTCAAAGCCCAAACCAAGATAACACTAATGTAATGTGGGGGTATTTTTTTCTCAGACTTGACAAAATACATTAAAAAGGTGCATCTAAAAACGTAAAGGAATAGTTCAACATTTTGACCTTGTTGCCTCACTCTCCGGCTCAGGAAAAGGCGACAGAAGAAGAAGTTCCTGTAGCTGTGCCAGCTTTTTTTCTTATATGGAAATGGCCAAAGGTCATCCAGGTTAGCTTAGCTCAAACACTGGTAGTCAAGTGGAGCAGGTCAAAAGATAGACTTTACAACATCACTAAACATATACAGTATTTGATACTTAAATGACATAACATGTAAAAATATAGAGCGCCACACAACGTGGTAGATAAACAAGTCCCAACCATAGATAGCATACAAAACCAACCAGCACACAGGAGCGTTTAGTGATGTTGTAAAGTTTATTTTTTGACCTGCTCCCGTCGACTACCAGTATTTGAGCTAAACTAACCTGGATGAGAGACCTACAGTATGCCCATTACGGGCATCAAAAATGCACGCACAGTTACAGGAACAGTCTTCTGTCGCCTTATTTTTGCCAGAGAGGGAGGCAAAAGCTAAAAATGAAACATTTGAACTATTCCTTGAAGGACAAGTAGTTAATTTTGTACACATAATGTGAAACATTTCAAGATCTTATACTGTGTTCATTTAGATGATTAAGGCGTAGTGCTCATGGATATCCAAAATCCAGTATCTCAAAATTCATAAAAATAAATTCTGTGAAATACTGCACTGAAGATGAATGCAATATTCAGCTTGAAAATATTTGAGGCATGTTGCTCTGTAACACCCACCCCTCACATATCTTCTTGACCCTGTTCTTCAGCTGGTCTCCTTGGAAGAAGATAATGAAGACTGACTTGTGGACTTGGTCTCCCTGTTGGAAAGAGAAGAAGGAGTTAGAAAAGCTACACTCACTAACACAACTCAAAGATGACCAAACTTAATGCCAAGTCTACTATGTAAATGTCTCAAATATTATATACTATCAATATTTCGGACTGATTCTTCTGCATGTCTTTCAAGGTCTCTATGCTAGCATGTAGCTAGCATGTAGTGAGTCTTACTGTAGCTGGGTCCTCCAGAGGGTCCTCGATCTCTGCCTTCCTTAAGAAGACGTTACCACGACACACCCTCCACAGCATCCGCTCAAAGGTTGGGATCCTCTCCCTGCTGATCACTCCAGCCACAAACCTGAACAGGTCAAACATACAGGAGATGATTACAGGGTGATACAAGGGCCTATTCTTGGCATTTTGAGATAAACTGCATCACTGATATCAGTGCTCCAGAGGCCGATTAAAGCCACTACGAGTAACATGGCACGTTGGCGGCCCCTTTGGCCAAAAGCGGTAGTATTTTTAGGACGCCAGCTGTCGTGAAGCTGTTTTCTAGCTAGTGCCGGGCGTGCAAGATTCAAATGATCAGGAATAGGCTATAGTGCATGTCTGTGTGTTGAAAGTGTGAGGGCACCGGACTCTTTTCGGCTCCGTGAGAGTGGTTAGTGACACAGCATCAACTAATGCCAGTAAGTGCTACACACACCTCATTGCAATGAGTTGATGCAGTGTCACCTCTCACGGAGCTGAAAGATTACGTGTCCTCACAGAAAGCTAATGAACGAGAGACGGCAGTTAGTATGGATCACGATGAGGTAATGTGTTTATGTTGTTGTAAATAATGACTATTTCAGATGAATAATGGTCATCTGATGATGCTGGTGAGGCAAAGTAAACTTTGTTTTAGTAGGCTACCGCTCATTCATTTAGGAGTAAACACTGCAGTCTAGGTTCGCTCCCGTGAAATTGTGTACACGTTGCTTGGCAACGCCCTCCCGCCCGTCTATCACTCTGTCTTTTAGCTTTTCTTCATTGCATTCTCTTTTTTTTCTTTGATGGTTCAGCCCCGTTATCAGTCATTATGACGACAAATAACTGTCTCAAACAAGGCTCCCGCTCCCCTTCCCTCACCTGGAAGGATAGGCTTCTCAAATCGCGTTGCAGCGCCACACTGAAATCTGCGACCAATACGGATATGTGACCATAGAGCATGCACGCGTGAACCGAAAATCAGACTGGGTGTGCGACCAGACCAAATGCAGTAATAAAAACTATATAAAAACGTCTTTCTTTGCACTGATGGTCTCGTTTGCTGTTAAAGGTAATTTATGATTATCAGAGGAAACATGAGGCTGTTTTAAAGATATTTAAATGTTACTCGGAGCTGCTTTAAGAAAATACACAAATATTCCAAGTGAAATTGGCGCTAATTCGCATATTTTCTCGCAATGTTGTGTCTCCACTAGTGTCTCGCCCGGTGAGATCGGGCCCTTACCCCAGTCTGAGTGGAGCCCCGCGGCCCCCCTCATTGCCTTCCATCAGGGATGAAGATTCCTCCAGCAGGTTGGGATCCTCCATCTGGCAAACACATCAGGGAACCCAGAGTTACATGATTTACAAAGGGGCAAATCAATGTTCTATTGTGCTGGGTGGGTGTGTCCTGTGCTGTGCTGTGCTGTGCTGTGCTCTGTGCTCTGTGCTCTGTGTGTGTGTGTGTGTGTGTGTGTGTGTGTGTGTGTGTGTGTGTGTGTGTGTGTGTGTGTGTGTGTGTGTGTGTGTGTGTGTGTGTGTGTGTGTGTGTGGGTGCGCGCGTATTGTGCTGTGTGTATCGTGCTGTGTATGTGTTTGTGTGTGTGTGTGTGTGTGTGTGCGTGTGTTTGTGAGCGCACCTCATCAAAGAACTGCTGTGTTCTGCGGAGGATGTGCTTGAGCTCCGTCAGCTCCAGGAAGTTCTTCTTCAGGGCTTCCTGGTTGGTGTTGATCTCCTTCAGCTCGTTCTCCAGCTTCTCAAAGGTCGCCTGCCGGTCAACGCACGCACATACACACACACACACACACACACACACACACACACACACACACACACACACACACACACACACACACACACACACACACACACACACACACACACTCATTGATTCCTGACCACACTACGTTTACATATGCTTTTGCATTGCTGTCTGTCCTTACAGAAGACAGAGTATTTTCACTGCTCATATCAACAAGCACTGATTAATATTAGCTAGTAAAAACTAACACAAGGACAACACACAAGATTTAACAGTGTCAAATCTAGGATGTTTATTCATATTAGCATGTCACAAATGTAAGAGGTTTAATGGGCTTTTTCAAACAAACTGACCAAACGATTTTAAGGCCTGATGAGGTACTTTAAAGTCACAATCCATCAAAAAAGCACACTCACTTCAAATCACATTAGTTCAAAAGCAACAAAAAATACTGTTCCTACACAGCTGTCTCTTTCACAGTCCTTTTGGTTAGCCTAATAGCATAATTGCCTAAGTCATATTTTAAGGGTTATAGAGTAGGGTAAAGTAGATGTAGAGTAGAGTAGATGTAGAATAGAGCAGATGTAGATTAAAAGTAGAGTAGAGTCAATATGATTTAGGCAATTATGCTATGAGGCTAACGATATGAAGCTTTTCTTTCCCGACATGTTTCAAAATAATAATGATGGATGAAGTGATATTGATGTTACCTCCAGGTCGATCATGTCTCTGGGGAAAGGCACCTCTGGGTTCTCTCCAGTGTCCACCGTGGGGATGGTGGCTTTCTTGATCTCCTTCTCCACAAACCCTGATCAGCACAGACACAAGCCACTTCAGATAACTTTATACATCTATCCACGTGAGATGAACACACAGCTAGCGTACAGGTAGCATGAGAACAATTCTTCTTTTTCATTATGTACTTCAAGAATAAAGTCAATCACATTTAGACTTTATTCTTGAAGTACCTAATGAATGATTTTTACATATATCTACATATGTAAGAATGCTACTTATCTAGACACAAGCCATACAGAACCATAGGGGAGAACGGGGGAATGTGAGACATCGGGTAATATTGTATTTGGTCAGAGTTACTTTCAAGTGTTTAGAATTTTTTTTTTGCTTAATTGACCAAACCCCATGATTACTAGTCCGACATTAGTTTTGGAGTATTTGGTTTTCAGGATGTGTTGTTATGGTAGTTTCAGAGTGGAAAAGTGGATCAGTGTACCCCCTTGATTTCTCTGGTCTGTCTCAGTTTACCCCTAAGCTGGGGTAAAGTGAAACACAAGACAACTTTTTTTAAAACATTCATATTTTCCCTGCCCTTCTTCCTGAATAAATTCTGATAATGTCCATTGCTAGGAAACATCCCGAATGAATGGGAAATGTGTACATTTTACTGATAAATAATTGCAGCTCGCTTAGAGGGGAGCAAATGTAAAAAGTGTCTCACATTACCCCGTTCTCCCCTATAGGCCTGAGTGTATCATGACTTACTCAGCTTCCTGTCCATCTCCTCACATCTCCTCACTTCATTCACAAACTTGCGCTGGAACACGTTCACGTCTGGGTTTAACTGTGGGTGGAAAAAAAGAGAAGATTTTAATATTTCTGACGCACTCCTTAAAGGTGCACTCTGGGTGTGTCAGAGAAGTCACCATTTACCTGGTGTTTGGTGTTTTGTGTCCCCAACGGAGCCTACAAGGCAGCGCTGCCTGGAAGGCTCCGTTGGTGGGCACAAAACACCATCAAACCCCTTTTTCTAAGGAATATTCTCATTACTGAATAAACAATGCAGCATATAATAAAAAATTGGATCCCTGGGACACTGTTCATGTTAGAAAGAAAGCTACCTGAAAAGCTATTCACTGTTTCACTGTGTTGTTAAGCGGCAGGGCCCACAGTCTTCCGTTTGGTTCCAGGTGCCTCAAAATGATTTTGATTTGATTTATGATGGTAGAATTATTCAATACTAAGAATAACATGTAGAGGAAAATATGTTTTGTAAACTGACTACAGGCTCTCAAATGTAAACAGGCCTCCCTTTCCTAAAACTGTGTACTGCACCTTTAAGGCCAGAACACACCGGCCCGATAATCGCAGTCGGAGAGTCAGGAAGGGGCGGGGACACGAATCTTTGGTGTGTGCCGTGACGTCGGTCGTCGTAGATGTCGTCGGGCTTCTTTTGAGCCAATTGAACATGTTCAATCGGCGGCGGACAGTCTTTCAGTTGGAGCAATTTGATTGGTGGAGGGCTAGCGAATCAGTGAAGCCCGGAAGTGAGGCGGGAAGCACAAACAGCTAACAACAGTTAGCCATTGTTTTAATGTGTTTGTTTGTTTCGTTCAGCGAGTACTCACATGCATCAACCCTTGTTGACTGCTCGACACCATGCTTGACACTCTCTGCTAAAAATGGTGCTCTTTATGGTCCATAAATATAAATACGTATTTCTATCTATGTTTATGGTCTAGAGAGCGCTGTCCCATCATTTCCGGCTACCGTATTTTTTTGGGCCACAATACAGATTATGGAGACATTACGACATTACGTCCCGCGCAAGCGCAGAGCGTACGGAAAGTCAGTAGTCACTCGGTGTGTTCTTGACTGGAGCTGCCTGAAACGGCTGACTCCATTTTCGGGTAGTCGGACCGGTGTGTCCTGGCCTTTAAATATATTTGGCTAAAAGCTGAAATGACTAATGGCCCGGGAAGTGAAATGAAAACATCTATATCTAAATGTATTATATTATGTATCACTAGTACGAGATGCTTAGGTGTGATGTGAGGGACAATAAAGGAGTTACACCATATATCCAACTAAATGAAAGGGATTATTTGTGCCTTGATGAAATGGTAAATGGACTTGACTTATATAGCACTTTTTTCTCAGCCCCAAAGCGCTTTACAATTCTTACCACATTCACCCATTCATACACTGATGGCAGTAGCTGCCATGCAAGGCGCCATCTGAACCATCTGGAGCAATTTGGGGTTCAGTGTCTTGCCCAGGGACACTTGGACATGTGGTGGGTAGGCGGGGGATGGAACCTCCGACCCTGCACTCCAGAGGATGATCTCCCTACCCACTGCACCATGAGAAGATTGCTACTCACGTCTCTGAACTGCACCATGCCCAGTTCCCCCAGCTCACTGACACAGCAGTAGGCTGCCTCAGACTGGAGGAAGAGCTGGGCCAGGGTCATCTCCTCACTGCGGAACAGTTCCCCCATGATGACTAGCACACCTCAGCTGATACACACAAACACTGCACCTAGGGACAGGAAGACACACAACAAGTAGATTTAGTTTAAAAATATCAAATCATTTCATCAATTATTTTTTATTTTTTTACAGTGAAAAGTTAACCATCATACACCATTATTCTAACATTGTTATACACTGAATAAAGTTGTTTTTGCATCGGCAGAGAAAACTTGGTTAAGTTGAGAGAGGCCGAGATGATTTATCGGCCTGTGGCATGTTCCACAGCCACAACTGACATACCATGGCATGTTCGGCGCAGTAACGGTAAATGCCGGTCCCAAAAATGGTATCCAGTCATTTCAAAAGCAACAAAAATCAGATCGCACATATCCTAACAATAGAGCAGACCAGAGAAACATATACATCCCTTTATTTACGGTGTTATGTTGTGATATAGTGTCAATAAAGACCAAATATATACAGTATATAGCTATACATTTATGGCAATACTGGAAGAGGAAGGGTACCATTTTTTGGAGCAGCATTTAACGTTACTGAGCAGCACATGCCATGTAATGGTATGTTACTGGTCGCTGTGGAACATGCCACAGGCCGATAAACCATCTCGGCCCTACTGTTTTCATAGGCGCAACTCATGTACTCAACTCTGCTGCTCATCCCACACATGTATTTCCCTTACAATCGTGGCACCATTTAAAAAGGGAAATAAACAGGCTTTCCAACGCTATAAGATTTAATGCCAAGAAGCGTTGTTACAACAAAGAAATAATCAAACAAACAAACACACATTTAAAAGGAAAGTATTGTTTTGAAAAAGAACAGCAATAGTTTCATTTGAAAAGCTGGATTTAGTTTGTTTTAGAGAATCTCTGCCGGAAAAAAATAACCAAAATGATGAATTCAAATGTCTATTGATTGAGAAATCAATTGATCAATAATCATTCTGGCTATAGACATCTGCTCCAGTGCACCAGACCCTCCCTCTGAGCCAATGGACTGGTGGAATGAACTAACAGCTACTAAAGTAATGCAACAAAGTACAGTTTGAAGGGATCTGTCATTTGACTATTGTCATTTCATGACACTTTCTGCTTAGGCACATTTCAGAGGGAAAGATCATCATCCTTATTCCACCACATTTAACTGACAACTGGTGTCACAAGTTCATTTTTAAAAACTCTGTTTTTACAGAGAAAAGTTCTGACTTCATTATTTTTAGTAGGTCAACAAATAAATGAATTGGTCAATGTAATAGCCATTGGATTAATCCATAAGGAACATCAATATAGCAAAAATGATTTTCTTTGTAATAAAAGTAAAATCAATCTCCACAGTTTAATCAAAAGACCACTAACTAGGCAGCCAGTATTCCCATCATGCCATTGGAGAGGAAATTGATGGATAAGAGATAGACACATTATTGGAATACATTAGGATAAAATTACATAAGCATATTCACAGGCATTTAAGACGAATCCAAGACATTTTCTTAAATTCCTCCAGTTATGAAAAAATGTGCTGTGTAATGTTTGTAATGAATGTCTTTAGAGTGTGTGTCCGTGTCCAGCAGCAGCACCACGCCTGTGTTTGAAGATGCTCTGAAGTCATGACAGAACTCCTGTAAATGATGGGAGGCCTAATGTGTCAAATAAAGAAGCTGTGAAAAAAGAACCAAGTTATTTAGACGGAGCGCTCATACTCGCTATGCGTCACGTGACCTGCACTCAAAAAAATAACTCATTGGATGAACTCAATTAAATTGTGGGCAGAATTTCCATCCAACAAATATATGTTACCCCAACCTAAAACAAGTCCATCCATTCAATATAATGTATCTCAGTTCATCTACCACATTTTCTTTTTAAGTTGGTCCAGCTGAAACTAAATTCATCTATGAAATTGAGTTACCTCTACATATTTGTGTCAAAGAGAGCTAAACTTAAGTAATTATATTATAGTAGTTAAAATACATTGTGTTTGTTCAACCTAAAAATATATGGTTAATTGGAAATTAATGATTCAAAAATCCCCCCCCCCACCCCACCCAATAGAACATACATGAGACATAGCGACAGTAGTTTTAAACCAACAGGATCAGTAGAACATCCAAAAGAATATTCTTTAGAACAAGACCTCAAAATGTAATTCCTAAGGTCAATAACATTTCTTATAAAAGTTCAGAGCCTGAATACAAAAATCGTTTTGCGGTTAAATACAAAGAAGGGTGTTAACCTTAGAAAGATGTCAGTACAGCCACACCATTTTCAAAACTTCCAAACATTTTCAAAATGCCCAACAGTTGCAAACATACTACAGATGTCATTGGGTAATTTGTAAACCACGAACCACACAATTTAAAGCATAACAAACGCAAGTGTGTAAGTTTACACCTGAAAAATTACCAGATGAAATACAACTATGCTCATGCACGCAAACATTGCTTAAAGGTGCAGTGTGTAATATGACATCATCAAGAAAGTTCTACAAAGTTCTAGAATGCAACACTCCCTGGGTAACCCCAACCCTTTCGAATAATAACAGAAGCTACAGTGGCCTTCAAGGACAAGAACAATTCTAAATTTCAAACAATGCATCTGATGACATTCCAACTATGACACTTTCAAGATGGCGGCACTAGGCCTTGGTCCAAAATGTGCAGAAATATGGACATATATGAGATCCTTTCTAAGGGAAAAAAAGAAGATTCAAAACTTTTTTTCAGCTATTATGCACTAAATTAAATGTACTTATGGATATTATAATTACTTTCTACAAAATCTGCTAGGAAATAAAACCCCAAATTCTACACACTGCAGGTTTAACATTTTGGTGTTGAAGTCATGGAATGGAAGGAGCTCCAGTTCACACAAAAAAAAGAAAGTCCCAGTGTTATTGGTCACCCGTTCCTCCTTTCACATGAACAGCTTGATTTTCAACTACTGTATTTTGCTGTTGAGCCTGTTCAAGGTGAATGAAGAGTGAATGAAGTTTGAAATTCGACAGGCTTAAAGCAACTGTTCCAGGCAGCAAAACATCAGGGAGGAGAGTTGTAGTCCCCCGCTGCAGGCGGAAGAGGGAGAAATGGTTGGCACCTCTGGGCATGGAAGGATCTAAGCTGTGTCAGCCCCTGAATTGAGACAGAGCTCTAGACTCAAGAGGCGTGGTCACCTCACCTGCACATGCTGCCCTAATTGACCTCAATCTTTTTGGGTTGAACGGATAGATCAGCAGAGACGATGAAGACATTTTGAGTTACATGTGTTAAACTATTTTGGTTT
Organism: Ammodytes marinus; assembly: GCF_949987685.1. Classification (NCBI taxonomy): domain Eukaryota; kingdom Metazoa; phylum Chordata; class Actinopteri; order Uranoscopiformes; family Ammodytidae; genus Ammodytes; species Ammodytes marinus. The sequence goes on along the minus strand of NC_137224.1, from coordinate 23,626,862 downwards.
TTCTTTGAATGAATACAGTATATATTTCATTAGACAAATAGAATATGAATGTGTCACATCTAAGAAGGGCTTGAATCATTTTTTTGAGTGCACTAGCCTGCGCTTCAGATTTGGTCACGTTCATAAATAACTACATGACAACTTCATTATTTCTCATACATCATATATGATTCTTACAGTTATTACTCTGTTGATTTTGTTGCACTGTGTATATTTTAGATTTGATATTTAGTTTTATATCCACCCTCTCTGCATTACGTTCAGCAATATCCCTCAGAAGGCCTATAAATGAAGTTCCCTCTTACAGTATTCAACCTTTTCTGATATTAAAAATAAATCACAGATGTTCAACATATGTGGACTGAGTATATGAAGTTGAACTCCAAACAGCTTTGTGTCCATACGACAATTTGAATGTTTTTATATTTGTATGTGGAGTGAAGCTGTGGAACGGGCTGAGCGCAGTGCTAATAACGCTAAACCCTGTTCAGAAAGCGCTAAAGGCAATCATACACTGTAAACACTTGCTGTAAATTTACAGCAGGATTTCAACAGCATTAACCTGTTATTTATAAAAACAGCATTTAACTGTTAATATAAAAGGCAGTCTGTTAAATTACAGTCCTTTGCTGTTATGTTATGGAACGGTAATTTTTTTCAAAATACTGAACTTTGCTGTTAATTTACCATCAAACTTGGAAGGGACAACTTGACATGAGCTGCCTGCACATGTGAAGCTTATACAATTTTCTTCATTAATCCTCATCCATCCACATCTTAACTAATAAGTGTTGTTTACTTCATATCCTCTGGTTAGGTTTACTTAAAGTTGAGTTATATTTACTTGGAAATGGAAAGTGCAGTTAACGTAATTAAAGCAAGTTAGTCTGAAGTTATGTTTACTCAGTAGAATGAAGGAAACGGATTGCCTTAGATAAATCAAGTAAGCACAACAAAGTGTATTGTAGAGACGCCCCCTTTCCCACAATGACTTGCACTGGACTAAACGTTTGGTATGTTGCTATTTGCACCCTCAGTAAAGGGGATGTTTCTCTCCATTACCTCACTATGCATTTTGTTTAAATAAAACATTTCTGTGTGAACTAACTGTTGTTTTTTTGGTTATAACAAACGGTTTGTGGAAATCTTAAACAAGATCCCTAGTTCAACTCAGGAGACAATTTACAATAGACATGAATCATTCCATTGAACTTGATATATTGTAACGAGTGTCTTGAAGTAACAAAAGAAAGCTGCTCTCTGTGTTTAGCATTTGAACAAATAGGGGACATAGTAAACTTACATATGGAATGAAACACATCTGCCCAATGAAATACAACATCCCCTTCGCTCACGGTGCATACAGCAACATAACAAACATTTAGTCCAGGTTCATCCCTTTTTTCATTAACAGTATAATCCTGTCAATTTTAGTGACAGTAAAATAATGTTAATTTAACAGTAATATAAAGGCAACCCTGCTGCCAGTTGATTACTGTTCTTTTACAGGGACATTTCTAACAGTGTACATGTTCACGAGGTAGGCCTACAGGGAGGAAGGCGGGCTTTGAACAGGTGTTCTAACAGATTAGTCATTTATTTCTTTATTTACATTATTTATTTTTCTATTGTGGAAATAGGCTCTGTAATTATGTTTCCTTATGTGTGACCTGTGTGTGGGTTTTAAACAACTTTTCCGACATCTTTGTAGTCTTTTTGTTGTTACTTTTATTATAGGCTAATAGTATTTGTTTTGTAGGCCCTACATCTTCGAAGTAAAGCATCAATTCATTCATTCATTCATTCGAACGAAAACCTTCACTCACTAGCACTGTAGGCCTATACTGGAATATGCTAATGCTAAATAACGAGTGGAAAGGGCGCTTATTGGCCGGGGATGCAGCAGCCTTTTAGAATATCAGCTCCTATCTTCTCAGGGCGCTGAGGGGAGTGACATAGTCTGAATATCAGGTTAAAATGCAAGTCGTTGATACAAAAAACATCGAATGAAATAAAAACGATTCCACTAATAAACACAAGCTACTGTGAATAGTCTTGATAGCATCATAGGCATACACATAGGCTATCAGAGCGGCTCATCCCCGCTGCGGTGCCCTTCACTGCTCAAGGACGCCATGATGCTGCTCTACAGCTCGATGGAGCATCTTCCTCCTCCTCTCACCTCCTGCCATAGCACGCTATTCAAGTAATACACCAGTCATTCCTATTGTATTATGAAGAAATGTCTATTCAATAGGCCTAGAAACCATGTATTTGAGAACGAACACAACACTCTAACGTTCGGAAAATATTTCCTTACGTCCAAAAATGCATTAGGCGCCCGGGAGAGAAACAGCTGTCAGTGTCATTTTATCCCCGTCCTCAGCCCCCCACGCCACGGTGTCATTCAGAGGATTGTGGTTCATAGTTCCCATTATTGACACAGAATATGTTACATTGAAATGAGCTCATTTCACATGAAAGGCTTTCAATATATCTATTACTCACCTGTGTGACTTGAAGCGGGCCGCTGTCTGGATGCTGGATGATGCTGTGGTCCAGGCCGCCGCACGTCAAGTTAGACACAGTCACCCGGAAATACACACACACATAAAGCGTTTCAAAATAAAAGGATGCTGTATTTAGGCCTACTTGATTAATATGTTGCACTTTTAAAAAATTACCATACGATTTTCAATGATATGAAAGCATTGGAATAGTGCTTAATTATTAATCACATGCCATTGTGCTTTCAAAAAAATAAAAACAGGCTAATTGATTCTAGAGTGTAGGCTATTACTGCAGCTCGGAGCCTTTGGTCTCAAGCCCTGGCGCCTCGAGCCCTGCCATCTCATGCCGCCTAGTGAAGAGGCGTGTACAATGGCAAGTAAATAAGGTCAAAATACCAATACTAATTCGCATTCAATCAATTTAAAATGTGTGTTCTTGTTGAATTGTTTTTATTGTAACTATGATATTTATCATATCCTGTTGGAAATGAATACAAAGGGGGTCATCCCTATGTTCCCACAGCCCGATGGTTCTGAAATTGGAGATTAGGTTCAGACATCACAGCTGGGTGGTCAGGGTAAGGAGACAGGGATAGGTTAGAATAGGAGTAAGACACACACACACACACACACACACACACACACACACACACACACACACACACACACACACACACACACACACACACACACATATTATTCTCTATTATATCGTAAAATAATTCAGAAATGTGGGAAAATAGGTCCGTGGGACAACCAGACTGTGGGAACATAAACATGCTCCCACACAAAGCATACCTCAGGTGCAATCAATTTAAAATGTTTGTGCTTGTTGAATGGTTTTTATTATAATTATTTTAACCCTAATCCTAACCCTGAACTAAAGAGCACTCTTTTTCATAGTCAAGTCAAAAATAATAAATATGTGATACTGAGATGGTTCCCTCGTGTCTCTTATTGAACTGTTATAAGCTTTGTTTAAAAGATAGGGAGGAAAATCACCAAGCGAGAGTGCATGGCGGCGGACATGAGAAGAAAGGGCGTGAGACGGCAGGTGGCTCCAAGACATACGACTCAATAGATTCCTCATAGTGGTTTGATTTTGAAAATCCCAATCCGAATAGGCTACCTCTTTTTTTTTTTTTTTTTTTTTTTTTTATCCATCAATTTGTCTTGGATGACAGTTTGGTTCAGGATTGTTAGCATTACTAGCTATGATATGTGGACTTAGTTGGCACATCCATCCACACTGCACACATTTACACACAGGATACATTTTATTGCAGTTCTCTCATAAATGTGTGGTTTAGGAAAAACATGTGTCAATGTGGCAAATTAGAATATATGGATCAAACTTGATTTGACAATTAGTTGACTATAGGCAAGATTATACCAGATTCAACTATGTAGGGGAGAACGGGGTAATTTGTCACATGGGTTGGATGTCACATTCGTTATATCTCGCCACCAGAGCGCGCTAGCTCTGAAATGTTGATATAAAAAAGGTCCAGAATTGGGATCAGAGGTCACATACATAGACTTCCTTGGAGGAAGACAGCTACATTTCAGGTGAGAGGATGTTTTGTGTTTTTCATGTCAAATTCAAAATATTTTGCTTCTCAGTATTTTTCTTCTAGGCTTTTACACAATGGGTTTACAACAAAACACTTGTTACCCTCAGAAAGTGTGAAGGGTAAACTATAGTTTAGATTGTGGTTAGCAAGCTAATTAGTTGTCAGATGGTTGTTGGCCTTGATGCTAGCAAGAAATTCAAGTTGGGGTTGGTCGTCAAATTTTTTGGGGGGTTGGTTGTCACATGTTATCTCAAGGCTGCAGCCAGAAAAGGAACCCAATAACGAAATAAATTGTCAAGCTGTATCCTCACTGACACCCCAGAGAAGGAAAGAATAGAGCAGGAAAAGGCAGCTAGCAAGCAAAAGAAAAAAGGGCAACAAAATCAAAACAACCCAGTGCATCCCAAACTAGACCAGCTGCCAAGGCTACAGAACGTTATGTAGGCCTATTTGTCAACTTGACAATGCAATTAAACATTCAAATTTGGTTCTGCCTCCTTGCCTTCTTTTTAAGATTTTTCCCATTAAGATAACATTGTGACAAACAACCCCATAGTGTGTGACAACCGACCCCTTGATGGGGTTGGTTGTCACAATGTGTCAGAGTGTCTTTGATGGTAAATTACTTCTTCATTACAATAAGTTGGAAAAAAAGAGAGACACACATTTCTAGCCAACACCTTAAGCTTCAATTTAATGTAGGAATGGCTATTGACAGATGTTTTGGTGATGAGCAATTCTCACTAGAGTAAAAAGTGTGCCTACTTACCCCGTTCTCCCCTACATATTTAGTCGAGGACATCTACACGTTTGTACCTGATGAATGGTTTACACTTTAGATTAGGGGGATGCAGAAAGGTTTGTAAACTTATTAATAATTTACCATTGATTTGTTAATGAGCATTTCATCATTTACTTAAAGCTTTATAGATGACTTCCAACACATTTGTAATAAATTAACATAACACTTATTAATCATCTACCAATATATATTAAAGTTTTGTAAATTATTTGTGCATCAGTATCTAATGACTTATATTTGACTTGTGGATAAATGAACATTATCTTAAAGTGTTACTTTCTCAGCGCACACACAGACAGGTATTGTATCATGAGGAGATATTCTCTGATATGAACAAAAAAAATGATTCATCCTCCAGAATGGCTGACTTCACCTTTAAACACTCAAGTGGGAGTTCCAACCAAAACAGACCTATGTTAAAACATGTGTGTGTTTGTAGATAAATCAGACAGCAAAATACTGCATAAAGTTTTATACAGTTATGCAGAAAGCTTTGAACATCTCTGGGAAGCCATTTTATGTTGCAACAATATCCAGCTAACCCATGGAAATACGGGATTATCATCACAAATTAAGTGGCCACTGCAGAGCCTTGCTGGATGGTGTTGTGTTGTAGCAAAAGATGAGCCAGGTTTTTTTTTCTTCTGTCTACTTATGACATCTATTGCAGTATGTCTGTCCTGGGAGAGGGATCCCTTACTCTGTCAACATTCTCTGAGGTTTCCCAATTTTGTTTCATCCCGATCAAGGTTTTTTTACTGGGAGTTTATTCTCAGCCGAGCTAAGGGCGTAAGGGCAGGGTGTCATACTGTATGGAATGTAAAGCCCACTGAGGCAAATGTCTATTTGTGATATTGGGTTATACAAATCAAACTGATTTGAAAACAGTACAGGTTTATGAAGACCTGGGCTTTTCCATCAGAACCCTGTGTGTGGGAGGAGGCTCCCTTCTATCATCCATTAATCACACTGAACCTGGACCAGAAAAACAAAAGACTCCACTCTTATTATAAAAGTATTGACAATAGCCCCAGTATGTGCCTTTTATGTTATCAATATGTACGTGGCTATGTTTCACATGTTTGTCTTTGACGAAAGCCCCTTCTATGTGGAAGCATCTGTCCTGATCAAATTAACATGAGATGAAATGAACAAAAGATGCGTCTGCCATCTTGTTTAATATTAGTACCACCTGAACTAAAGTGCGACCAAAAGCCCACTCCTACATGTCCTGAGAATAAGCTGGAGCAGATGTGGGGAATTCTCCGCAGCTTGCCAAGTGTTGAGTCAGTTCTACTAACAAGATCCCAGAGAAATGTTCCTCTCACAAACAGCCTCTGTAAAGTTTCACCCCGGCTCAGCTCCACGCGGTGCAGGGTTTAAACCAGGACACTGGCAGCCTGCCAGCCAGCCACATTGGAACCATGGAACTCCCTTTAATGTACATAATTACTGCCTCAGTCCGCTGCTGTGTGGTTTTTTGATGATTTGTATATGCATTAGAATGTTTATGGGGGGGTTTCATGTGTATACTTGCTCTGCAGAAGATAGAAGAGTCTGCCACTGGAATGCCTATGATTTAATATGACTGAGATAATAACTGGAAGGAGCTTTTCAATGGATACAAAATAGGAGATTGACTCTTTAAAATCTTATTTAAACAATATGTCCTTTTTGAAGTGGTTAGATCTCCACTCTTGGCTACTGTATATATAATAAGAAAAAAGGCTATGTTGATAATAACTACATTGTAAAACCTTTCACTTTGCACTATGCAATATCTGACGGTACTTCAAGAATGCAGGCTAAATGGCTAAATAAGTCACTGTATAGGCTATTTCAGGGAGTTATGGTGAACCGAGGTAGTCAGTACTGCTGAACATGTATAAAACATGTTCAAATAGTGGTGGAAAAGGAGTCTTTCTTCTGATACTCCTGCTTCTGTCCGGGGCTGTCTTCTCTGCTCCCCTCTGTTCAGTTGATTCTGAATTAGAATGACCTAACCCACTATTGACTGACTGTCTCTGGGCACACTCACTATCCCCGCATTCCAATATCCATACTTCTATACTATTTAGTACGCCAGAAAAATTTAGGATGTCCCAGTACATGCATGTCAATTGCAGTATGCCAAAAATACCTCCATGCCACACTAACTCCAATTGCATTTTGGATTATTTGTCTTTATTCTTGACATTTCTCGACATAATGAAAAAAACATCCTTATCTGATTTTTTTTTCTCTCCCGTGGCCGTAAAACTCTTTTGTGCTTTAGTATGCAGTGTAGTAAAAAGAAAAAGTAAGTGATTTGGAACGCAGGGTGTATATTAACTGCATCGCTCTTAAGTTCATTTCATCCCCAACCATACAGACAGTTTACTGTAAGACCGTGAGCCATGTGGTGCCACTTTCATGTATCAAAGGTGAAGTAAACCATTTATTTATGTTAATATAAGTGTTAAATCACTCTTTATTCATACAGTGATCACTTATATAGTGTGCACGTTTCATAAAGACAATCTCTCAGTCACTCGCTCTGCATGTAATCGACAAATAAACTTTTCAGGGATCCCACTACTGATAATAACCAATCTGAGGAGAGAACAACCTACAAACCAGCACCCGTCTCACTGCCGGTGCACGCCAGAGCAACAGATGGGTGAATGTGTATGCGCCTACAATGGCGGAGCAGGTAAAAATCCTTCCCAATGTCTGTTTTGATGGTTTTTATCATTTTGTATCACACTTATGGATCTGAGATGATGCTAGATAACTCGCTGCTTGAAGACCGCAGTGCATTAATGTGATGACGTGGGGACGAGCGAGAGGACTGCTAACTGCAGTCACTGACAGGAAGTTAGCTAAACTGACCATTCCGCTTACTGAACCTTTAATGCATCACTCCACAAGTCCTCATTCATTCTGTGTCACATCATCAATTGAATCTACATAAACACATGTGTATTCTTCTGTGGCTCTGGACGTGTTTTATCAAGTATTAGATAATGACCAGGAAGATGACATAGTAATAAGGTTAGTAACAAATGTCTTTATCTGACTTGAAAAGTCAAAATTCTAATAACAGAACAAAATATACAATCCATCTCATTCCAAGTCCTGCGGCCAGAGTACTCTCACTTCGCCCAAACTTACCCCAGTATCTTTTCTTTTAAAGCTATAGTGCGTAACTTCTGTCACCCCATGAGGGATTCTGAGTAATTACAACAACACTGTCTGCACCATCTACATTCGGTAAGCCTTTGGTGATCACGCACGGATGTTATACCTTCTGCTGTACGTCTGAGCTCCTGCACTAGTGTCAGGTGGGGGGAGGGGGAGGGGGGGCGACGGGGGGGGGGGCGACACCAGTTTGTAAACGCTGACATATTGAGAAATACAGAGAGAGTTTTGTCGAGCTGATAGGCTTGGTGCCAACTCTTTTGGTGATGGTTTAAATGTAACTGACATTTATTTACATGAAAACAAGTTACGCACTGTTGCTTTAATTCATAGTAAATCCAGCCATGCCATCCATTAACTGAACATTAACTCTGCTTAGGTGGCAGAAAGCAGTGGAAAAAGAGGAACAGACATTCCTCCGTGTGTGCTGTGCCTGAGCTTGTATACAAGCGGATCAGTGCTGCTCTGCTCCGAGGATTCCAACCACGCTGATGGGACCATGGGCTAGACCAAAGGGGTGTGTGTTAGGGAATCATGGAGAGGGTTGGATCTAGCAACTGTAGGTGGAGTCGTACCGGTGTGTGTGTGTGTGTGTGTGTGTGTGTGTGTGTGTGTGTGTGTGTATGTGTGTATGTGCGCGTGTGTGTGTGTGTGTGTGTGTGTGTGTGTGTGTGTGAGTGAGATGGAGGAGGGAGGAGTTGGAGTCCAATGGAAAAAATACAGGGGGGTGTGTGCTGCTGGTTGTAGCTTGACTGGAGGGTTTCTCTGCCTGGTGTGGCATTCACATCCCAACGTTCAGCATCGCCTGGCTTCCCCTTGCACACTGCTCTGATTCCAGGGATTTGAAATAGACCGGGGCTGACAGACAGACAGACAGACAGAGAGATAGAGAGAAAGAAAGAAAGATAGAAAGAAAGAGTGCATGTATGCTGGACCGAGATCGGAGGGGAAAAGAGCAAAGGTCTGGGGAAGACAAGAAAGGAAGAAGCAGGTGAGAAAGCAAACTGTGGAACAAACAAACAAAAAGGAATCTAGAAGAAACCTGTGGTGAGGTAAAAGTTTGATCAGCCCTTAGTACAACACTAGCAATCCACTGACATGGCAGCCATGGACGCCCTGGAGCTCCCGAGTGCCCTGCTGGAGCCTCACAGCCTGGCCGAGGTCTCAGACGACGAGGTCAACCTCCCACACTCTGACCAGGAAGAAGAAGAAGAGGACCTGGTCCTTACCGCGGCCAGAAAGGAGCTGTCTAACATGGCCGCAGCAGAGGGGGACACCACCGAGGAAGACAAGGAGGTGGAGGCAGGAGCAGCAGAGAAGCCGGAGCAGGTCAACGGGGTGATGGTGCTCACGCTGCTGGACAAGATCATCGGAGCAGTGGACCAGATCCAGCAGACGCAGAGCGGGCTGGAGGCCAGGCAGCAGGACATGGAGCGCTCCGTCTCCAGCATCCAGGGAGAGCTCACCAAGCTGGCCAAGAGCCACAGCACCACCTCCAACAGCGTCAACAAGATGATGGAGAAGGTCAGCAAGGTGTCCGTCAACGTCAAGACGGTGAGGGCCACGCTGGACAAGCAAGGGGGCCAGATCAAGAAGCTGGAGAACAACGAGGCCGAGCTGCTCAAGAGGCGCAACTTCAAAGTCATGATCTACCAGGTGGGTGTGTGTGTGAGAGAGAGAGAGAGAGTGTGTGTGTGTGTGTGTGTGTGTGTGTGTGTGTGTGTGTGTGTGTGTGTGTGTGTGTGTGTGTAGAAGTACATGTATCAAGCTGTGGTTGTGTTTTGATGCAGTGGCGTATACGGGGGGAGGTGGGATGTGTGGGTGTGGGTGAAGAGGGGGCAGCCTGCCCTTTCTGTTCAAAGTGCCTTGGTGCCCTTTTTTAAGTGTATTTCAACTGGTTGGGCTAATAGGGACTCGCTCTAAGGTCGTACAAGGGGCGTTTGAACAGCTCAGGTGACCCTCTGGTGTGACCTCAAAGCAACAAAAATGTAGTTTGTTTCCCAACATCAAGTGGGCATTAGAGCATGTGTCACCTAATTCAGCCAAAGCTAATATTTTCTCCAATATCTGGAGTTAAAAGGCACACCTGGGTCTCCCGTTCACATTGACGAGGTGGCCCTTTTTTCATTTATCGCCCCGCCCCATAGACAGTCTTTGTGTGCCCCTGGTTTGATGTGTAAGGTTTAGTATGTCAAGTCCATGACACCTCTGGAGTTGAGAGATGGGTGTGGCCCACAAGAGGAACAAAGCAATTATTTTTTTCGGAGTGTAAAAATGAAAGTCATATGTCACTTCTACATCACTTTCCAGCATGGCATGTTGTATATCATGATGCAGTGTGGTGGTTTAATAGTATGTGGGAACAGGACAGCGTTGGGTTTGCCAAAGAAGTTACTCAATTTGCTGAGGTGCGGAGGATTTCAGGGAGTGGTTGAAGCCTATCTCCCAGTGTGCTATCTCTCTTCATCACTGGCGCTGCACTTACCAAAAACATGCCACTCACAAAATAATCTTTTTCCCACAACAGATCATTTAAAGAAATAGAATGTTATTGTATACTTCTTCATTTTTACCACTTCACACCATTTCATGCTAACAAACAAATACATGATCCAATACAGCCACGTCTAAAGTACTGTTGATACTCATCCACACCTATGGAAACATTGAGAAGAAACATTACTCATACTTGTTTATCGTAAAACACCACTTCCAGTCATTTTCCAGCTTGGTATGAGCTACATTTTTCCGAGTATGCATGTAGTGAGCATCTCAACGATGAATTATCTTTTATAATGAAACACCTTAATGCAAGTAATATCAAGCTAACCCTGTGTTCACAGAATCTTTATGTATCTTTTTGATTGTCATACTGACACTGTAGGCTATACGTGTGTGTGTGTGTATATATATATATATATACTGTTAGCCAGGCATAAACATGATGTACTAGACAACATGTAGAAGCTGTTATCCTGGGTGTGTCTGCCATTGTTGACGTCTCAGATGTTGTGGGACACTCCACCCCTGCCCCACCCCAAACCTACTATATGTTTCAATACTCAGTATCCCCTGCATGTGGCTCCCACATCTCTCCCCTTCCATAGCACATTATGTATAAGACTAAAGAACACAAGCCTTCACGTGTCAGCCATGCTCTCTGGCTGCCCGAGTCATATGGAATCCATTTGCAAAGTACAATTTCACTCCCTTTTTTTAAACAAAGATGGAAAATACCACAAGCACGCTCAAGGTCCTGTTTTAAGAGCTGGGCAGTGGAAGCAGAGAGGAGGGAGGCCTGGTCAGATGTGAAGGGGCAGATGTTTCCTTTGAAAAAGACAGAGAGAGAGAGAGAGAGAGAGATCATTCATATTGTGTATTGTTTGAATATTTGGACTTATTGAAATATATTTGATGCTTTGCTTTGGCAATATTGTTTTTTAAAACTTTCATGCCAATAAAGCCCTTTTTAAAAATGTAATTGAGAGAGAGAGAGATAGAGAGAGAGAGAGAAAGAGAAAGAGAGAAAGAAAGAGAGAGAAAGAGAGAGAGAGAGAGAGAGAGAGAGAGAGAGAGAGAGAGAAAGAGAGACAGAGACAGAGAGAGAGAGAGAGAGAGACAGAGAGAGAGGGGAGCTGAGGGGAGCCCTAGCTGCTTCTTTTTTTAGCCTGGCTGCGCGGCGGCAGTGTGATGTGTAATAGCTAGCAGCCTTGTTGCACAGTGGCGCGAGAACATTCAGAGTTTCCACCCCTGACTCAGACAGCGTGGCTCACATTCTCTCAGTCTCTCTATCCCAACGGCAAAAGTCAAATCACAGCGCCATCTTAGGTGCTGATGACTGTGGATTGTTGTGCATTTATGCTTTTTTCTACCACGCTTTATTTGGCTTCCTTGTCCCCTGGCATACCAGCACTAGACTTTTATATGTAATCATCCACAGATGAGCAGGGCAGAGCGCTCAGCAAAAAAAAAGCTAAACAACATAAAAAATCTGATCCCAACAAGGAATCCAATGACGGAGCTGTTTCTCAATCTGTAAGGATCATAAATCAACTATTGAATTAGTACCTAATAAACTCTATACGCCAAAGGGTTGCAAAGCTTCCAGTACAATCCACTTGAAATACCACACAGGGGAAACTGCAAAGTGGGTTGGGATTTTCTCTAGTGTTAGCCAACTAGCTCCATGATGGGCCCTGTGGCAAGAGAAACTCCCCCTGAAATGCCTATCTCTCCCTTGCTCCCTCACTAACTCAAAACACTGGCTTTTGTTTAGGGGTCGCCAACTATGACATAACCTCAGATTCATCTTCATTAAAAAAAAGAGGCAAACTGCATGCAACGTGTTGTTCTGTTTTCAATGTTCCGTGCTCCGGGGGGGGGGGGGGGGGATTCTTTCTAAATTAGCTGGAGAGAGCAACTGCAACACTCCCTGTGAATAGCTGGAATTGACACACAGCATTTGTTAGAGTCATTGCAACTGTGTCCACTCTTAACTCACAACCACACTGAGGTCACTTAAGCATACAACAATAACTGGAAGTACACAGACATCTGCAGTATGTATTTAGTATGCTTCTGTACAGATAACATAATGAAAAGACTAAACAAAAAAAGGCCACGCACTTAGTGCTATAATGCATCTGTTAAAATGTTTGATTACATGCACAGAATTGGAACCAAACCAAGGCAATATTATCAGCCAATGTTATTGTATCACAGATATTATTAGAGTATGGATGTGTATGGGTATATAGTATATACTGCATATCAGAACATTAAGAAGAGAAATGCAAAGGAAGGTTTGAAGTCAGTTCAGTTCCCTTAAAACCTTTACTAGACTGAAAAGCCAACGTGGTCGTCACGCCAACATGACAAAGGGAAGGTACACAGACAAGTAAAAGGTTGGATGTACTCAAGTAAAGTCAATAAAAAAAACATTAAAATTGTACTTAAATATATGCCCATTAGGAACATGTTCTTTCCTCATACCAAGAGATGACTGTGCAGCAACTGGAACCAAGAGTTGTCAATGGGGTGTGTCTTTTTAACTTGGTTAAAAATACAATAAAGTCATACACAGTATAAATAGTCACTTTCTGCTGAGTCTTAATGTCACTACAGACCATTATGCTGAAATATATTCTCATCAGTTTTCTCTGTGATCTACTAGCTTTATAGCCTGGAAATCCAGACCCATATCTAGAACGATAGAGGGTCTGGCCACGACCAATAGACCTTTCTGACTCAAGGGGCGGCTCCTACTCGTGCATTTCAAATGCCACCGCACACAATTGGATAGCACTACAACCAATGAGAGCAATGAACAAGGTGACGTATTAAGCCCTGTTCGTTTAGCAAAAAGCGGGATTAACTGTTAAATTAAACTTTTGCCGTGGTCAGCCGCCAAAACAGAACATTCCTCTTACTTGCTAATGAAAGAGTTGAGTGCCATCTTCCAAATCGCAAAGAGTCTAGGCGAAAGCCGTCTCAAACTCGAACAACATAGGCTACCCACAGCCATCTCTGTTTACTATCACGGCTTTGGCGGTGCGCTGTTGTCATCCGGTTACGTCCGCCCCAGAGCACCATACAAATGGCTCTGGCCCGCCCATATCATTAATAACAATTTGATTGGTAGCTCAGGATTTCTTGACATATTTAATGAGCTTCAATGGAGAGTGTCCAGACCAACAGGCGCAGCACATTTAATTTGCCAGCGCCTGGTGGCAGGTCTGGATTTCCAGGCTAGGTTTGTGTCACATATCAAACAGATATACACTGTTTTCTGGATTGACTCCAGATAGTGTTCCAGAATGCTTTTCACTTTTCAATCTGTGTGAGGTGGGAAATGCAGAGCTTACATCTGGACATCCTTGATTCATTTCTACGTGTGCTGTTGGTGCCCTTTGGAGGGAAAGGCCCTGCCCTATGATATGATAATAAGCTCACACTGGGAGGACCCAGCACGGGGGCTTTGGAGCCAACATGCGGCCTTTAATCTCTGCTTTATAGCCAACCGTCTGTCCACTCACCAATATGTGCTCCTCTCCCCACTTGGCCCACTTTACTAGTGAGAAGGCATCAAGCATTAACTAAGCAGTCTTTAACTGTTATTTAATGATAAGTTAAGCATTTACTAAGCATTAACTAACAGTTGATTAATTATTCTAAAGTGTTACCCAGGCTTCAACTGCTGAAAACTATAGGTCTTTGTTAATCTTGATTTCTTTTTGGGAACAATTGAGTTGTACTGTGATATCAGTCAAGTGCGCACCATAGTGGTTAATGTCAGCAGGCAAACAATCCCCCATAATGCCACTGGAATGCTGGACTGGTTCGGGCTACTGTATGATGTGTGTGTGGAAACTAATCAGTGGCAGCTCTGTCAGCACATCAGTTGGGCGATACTGTCTCCCTGTTAGCATCAACAGCTGTCCTCCGGTGGGAATGTGTGTGTGAGATGTTTGAATGTCCACTTATCCTCATCCTCACTCCCTCAACATCTGAGTTCAACTCCCTGATAACAGCTGAGGTCATGTTCTGCCTGGTACCAGAGCCGACAGCACTTACCTGTAAATGGTAAAGAAAAATGAAAAAATAAATAAAAGAAAATCTATCCAATGGTGAGTTTATTAACAATGAATGAGATGAATCCATGTGATGTTAAAGGCATGACTTGTTGTGGAAAAAGCTACTGAGAGGCCTCACCTCATCTCTGCTTTCCCTCAGATCTACTGAGGGATTTGGACAGAGAGGGGATTCACTCTACTTCCAATGGTTTGAGCCAGGAATGAGCCGGAGGAATTTTTTGTTTCTACAGGACTTAGAAATAGAATTATTACCACTTCTTAAAATCTTGTCACCACTCCTTAAAAAACCATACCAGATTTTAAAACAACAACATTTATCTCCTTGATCAACTTGTTTTTAATGAAATTGGCGCAATCTAGAGATCCACTCACAGAAGCCAAGTGAAGTTCAACTGGTTATTAACGTTAAGGGGGGGGCGTGGCTCTGCGTGCGCTGGGATAGGTCAGCATCATCTTCATCTCAATGTGTGGGCTTTCTCCCCCCAAACCCTGCGTCAGACCATCTATTCATCCACTCCAGCGCAGCCATTGGCTCGGCCTGCAAGCTCTCTTTGTCTAATGCTTCAAAACCTCTGATACGACCAAGTGCAACACTGTGAATGTCTTCTGAAAATGTGTCCGCCGTATCCATGGTGATTGCATCTTGTGGTAAATGGATACACTTATATAACACTTTTCCCTGGTTTTTCACAGACTCAAAGCTCTTTACATTGTTTTGTACACATTCACCCAATCCCTCACACATTCATACACCGATAGCAGCAGCTACCGCGCAGGGTGAAAGCTAACTATCTGGAGTGATTCAGGGTTCAATGTCTTGCCCAAGGACACTTCGACATGTGGCGGGTAGGCGGGGGATCGAACCTCCGACCCTGCACTCCAGAGGGGACCTCCCTGCCCACTTCGCCACTGTGGCTGTTGGCAGGCTTTTTTCCAGTGCTTTTCCATTTTTTTTATAGCTAGGAAGACTTTTACCTCTGACCTGACCTGAAGACTTGCTGCATGACTGAAGGTTATGATATGATAATATGAGGGTGGAATATTATTACATGGGAGAGTCAGAGCAAAGAGATCAAGTGGAAAAAAGAAAAAAGGAGAATGTCCATCCACTTTGTACAGGCAGGGAGTGGATGGGTGTGTTGCAAGGCAGAGCAGGGACCATATTTAGACAGCTGATTCATAGCACAGGCATCCCCCAGCTCTCCTCCTCCTCATATGGAACCAGTCACAGCCAGGCTCCTCCACCCACCAGAGTAACTGGCTGCACCCCACCCCGCCCCGCCCGCCCCACACACACACACACACACACACACACACACACACACACACACACAAACCATCCACACTCCTTCACTTTTTTCACTTTTTGGTTATTTATTTTGAAGTTGATTAGATCAGTCCTGTTGACGGGTCATGTCCTCTTACCAAGGTCAAACACATGTCATTCTGATCAGCATGTTCATGTGATGCATCATGTCAATGAAATGCTGCATATATATTTCCAAACATGACTACCTGGAGTTGGTATTCCAATCTGCAAACCTACAGCAAAGAATTATCATTTAGTATTCTACGGAGAGGGGATTCACTCTACTTCCAATGGTTTGAGCCAGGAATGAGCCGGAGGAATTTTTTGTTTCTACAGGACTTAGAAATAGAATTATTACCACTTCTTAAAATCTTATCACCACTCCTTAAAAAAACCATACCAGATTTTAAAACAACAACATTTATCTCCTTGATCAACTTGTTTTTAATGAAATTGGCGCAATCTAGAGATCCACTCACAGAAGCCAAGTGAAGTTCAACTGGTTATTAACGTTAAAGAGATCCTATTATACTACTTTTTTCTGGTCTTAATTTTTTCATATAGATTAAAAACTTTGGGAAAGTTTGACAAGCAACTTTAAACCAAAATATAAAGTGTTGGTATAGGGCATACGTTTGAAGGATAATAAGACCTAGAGGAGGTTATGTATTCAATTGTCCAACCATCCAATTGTATTTAAATCTTCTACATGGATAGAATACAGTACTCCATGAGAGACATGCTGTACAGTTTGCAGCAGTGAGAGAGCAGTCAACTTCTCTCTTTCTCCCTCTGACCTTCAGAAGAAGCAGGATCTTGGCCTGTGGAAAAGAACATTGTCCAAACAATCTGTCAGAAGACACTCAGCTCATCCAGACACACCTGCTGCCTACTACATTCCCATCAGTCTAATTGCACTTATCTTTTTTCTATCATTGCTTTTTTATCACAGCTTCATCCAACGTGATTCACATAAGAAGTATTCTGAACATTTGCCCTTAAAAGATGTAAAGTAAACCTTTTAAAGCCGACAGCCTGGGAAGGATCAGTAATGTTTCTGCAATGTACATTAATCAAGAGTGAAACCCATTCTCCTCACACAGGTCCAAGCTCCATATATGGACATGTGAGGCAGAAATGGTCCCAGCTGGGTTTACGGGGCCAGATTGTGTGTAACATTGTTTCAGAGAGGGGAGCAGGGCTTTTTGGTGGAGTGTTTTTTGGCTTGGTACAGTAGGTAGAGAGGGGGGAGGGGGGGGGGTCATGTCAGGCAACATGGGCAGGACACGGATGAGAGCCTGTTGACAAAACGGTTTGGAAGGCACAGAGAGAAAGAGGGGATAAAGGAGATGTAGAGAGAGAGAGGAGGACTTTACTTCTGTAGGCTGAGAACCAGAAGAAAAGAGAGCCATCTAAAAATAGGAACTATCACATAGTTGTTTGATTGTGAGGAGGAAAAGCCTGCTAGGAGATTGTGTTCCTGTTTGGTTTTTTGAAAGGAATCCAAAGCAGGGCCTGGTCAAGAGGTGCTGACATTCAGGCCACAACATGCAGCTGGTTTGATTAAAGGTGGAGTCAGTGATTCTGGAGAACGCCGCTTGTTGTCAAAAACACTTTTTGTCAAAATCTGTTAATATCTCCCCATAATTTGCTCCTGCAAAACAACAACATATCCAGTGTTAATAATACACAGCCTAGGCTCTGTAAACGGGCATGCAAACAAAGGGCATATAAACAAAAGGCAAACCTTAGCTAGCAACATGCCAGATTGTAAGGAGATATTCACTGATTTTGACTAAAAGTAATTTTGACACCAAGCTTTCTCCAGAATCACTGACTCCACCTTTAATGTGCATGTTCAACACAATGGTGCTGATTAAAGAGCACCTATTCTGCTTTTTCAACTCATATGACCTATAAACGTTGTTATAATGATTTATAGTCATGTTTAACCATACTAAAGGGTCAAGTAATGACTTACATGCATTAAGACGTATTCCCTGCTGACCGTCTGGGGTGGCTGTGCAGAGCGCTAAACACTAGGGCAGCCGGTCGCGATTCACTTGTTCAAATTTCCGGGATTTATCCACGTAGATCAATCCTGATTTTCCATGTATGGTAATGCTGCAACGTGCTCAGGCACGCTCCGGCCATGCCCCCAGCTGCCTGCTCAAATTCACTTTTTTTTCCACTTTTCCCCTCTCTTTCATTTGGGATCACAGTATGTGTTTGAATAAGGAGTGAGTGCTGGCAATGATATGTCAGCAATAGTCTCCTTATGACCCTGAGCCTTGTGCTTTGAGCTCCTCTACTGTACTTTGATTCTTCTCTCACTCAATGCAAAGACATTGAGCCCTGGATGGCACAGTAATCACTCATTAAAATAGCCCTGTGCTCCAACACCCATTCTCTCTGCCATTTGGTAGAAAACATATTTAGGATTACCCAACTCTTGTGGTCGGATTTAGCATGCTTAAAAAATACCCGGATGCTTACTACATCCGATGGAGATTTTTAAGTGTTGAAATCAGCATACTATTTTGGCGATTCTGAACCACAATCCAGTGGTAACCGGAAGTGACATCACATCCACGCAGCCTACAAATGAAAACATGCAACGGATGTACAAGCAGAGGCAAGATCAAGGCACCATGTTATGATGAAATAAATAATTAAAAGTATGTCCTAATTGTGGCATACTGCATGCCAACTAGTAGTAGTATGTATAGAATTAGATTTTTGATTTGATTTGGAACGAAGGGTAAGACTTGTAGACAGTAAAAGACTACGTCCCATTGCATGTTCAATGGCTTGTTTAAAGCTGGGCTGTTCCGCTGTGGGAGATGCTTAAAAGATCAGCTTAAATATCAATAAAGAAATCTTCCTCTGGACCCATCTCCCCCAAATCACTTGTTTTCCTATTAAAAGCCTTTCCACATGAGTCAGATGTGGATGACTCACAGTCAAAAGACGTGGTTTTGAAAAATATTAGTTTGTTTCCTCATACAACCCCCCCCCCCCTGTCATATGATTCCAATTTGAAACCCTCTGATGGCTATAGTTAAATTATGGGCCCCGAACAATAGAACGTTTGTGATGAGTCACCACATCATCTAGTTCTATGATGACATTTCTAATGTGTCTGACATGTTTAAGAGAACAGGAAGCATTCATCCCAAACTGGCCTGTTTCATTCAATGTACTTTTGTTTAAAAAAAGATTGTATGTGATAGAAAATCATTAAATGATGATCTTACTACATATGATGCTTTTCAGAACAGACCTGGTAGAAATAGAATAGTTTCACAACTGCATGGCCTCACATGTTAAATGACTATGCCCCCTCAGTATAGCCTTACATTCCTATAAGCCTGAAAGGGAGGACACATTTTAAAAGGAAAGAGAGGCACAAACAGAAGAGGACCAAGCTATACTTCTTCTGCAGCTCCATAAATCTCTCCATACACACCAATCTCCTCCATTGTTATTGGAAAAAGTAACACGGGGTAGCTATGGTAACAACCACTGTCGGCCCTCGCTGTCCAAGTCCCTGTTAGTCAAGCATGGGGAACTGTACACAGACCCAGGGCTGCTAAGCTGCACACACTCTGACAATGCTTTTTTAGTATCTGAGAATTCTAAATGGTATAGGCTTATTCTGTGTATTGGCATAACGTTTATGCACTGGAATGGCTCATAGTATCCTTACAGATGATTCTCACTTACAGGGGGAATTATGAATGATATGGTTCAGTACTGACTCACCACAAAGGTGTGTGTGTGTGTGTGTGTGTGTGTGTGTGTGTGTGTGTGTGTGTGTGTGTGTGTGTGTGTGCATTCGCACCTTTGCACCTTTGTTTTTGCATTTCTGTGTTCCTCTTACATGAAAGCACACGATCAGAATAGCGGTGAAAACATCCTCCAGTGATGGTCCACAGTGGCAGGCTGAGTCTTGCAGTGAGGGAGCTGAGGGGAGGGAGAGTGAAAACAGAGAGCTGCCTCACACACGCGTGTCTGCAGCCTTGGAAACAGTTCAAGAGATCCTTATTCATGCTAGATTCATGTGTGTATCCCCACAAAGCTCCTATTTTGAAATAGAAAAGAGGAGTTTACACAAAGTGTTGTGGTCCGAAGATCCATATCCCTACAAAGAATCATGTTGTGCTGCCTTTAAGCACTGTCGGAAATATTGTGTTCTAAATCACATACTTTTTCTTTTCACTACACTACATACTAAAGTACAGAAGAATGTTAGGGTCACAGGAGAGAAATAAAATCAGATAGGAAGTTTTTTTTTTCATTATGTTGAGAAATACTCTAAAATGCTATTGGAATTAGTGAGGCATTTATGTATTTTCAACATAATACAATTGATGTGCATGTATTGGGACACCCTTAATCTTTTTCTGGCATACTAAATAGTAGGGAGGTATGGGTATTGGAACGCAGGGTTAGTTTCAAGAGTAGTGTAGGCCTATTGCCACACACTGCAAATAGAAGGTGCCTGCACAGGGGTTATAGATTAGATTAAATGAGACAACTTTATTGATCCCAAGAACGGCAATGTTACATTACAAAAAGAGACAATAAATAGACAAAGAGTGGTCAGTGGAGGTGAAGTTCATATGCTTGCTGCAGTGTGTGCTAATACAGCAGTGTTTGAAGACCTATGCTAACAAGGCTATGTGCTTTTCACAGTAACACCACTGAAGTAAAGTCAGCCTGCCCTCTCCTCTCTTTCTCTTTATGGCAAAGGAAGATTTGTTTGGTTGCTATGGAGACGCCGTGACGCTGCTCTGTCTCATTCCTGAGAATGTGTTTTGAGAATGTAGTCGAACTCTCCCACACCACTGACTGGAAAGCAAGGGAGAGAGAGAGAGACAGAGAGAGAGAGAGAGAGAGAGAGAGAGAAAGAATGGGGTGGAGGGATGAAGCCACAATGGAAGGAGTAAACAACAGAGAGACAAAAAGAAAGAAAGAAAGAAAGAAAAAAGAGAAAAGAAAGATGAAGAAAAAGAAGGTATCCGCTGTGCTCCAGTGCAACAACAGGCCTTAGTGACTCATCCCTCTCTTAAACCCCTCAGGGACCTGCAGCATGCCATCACTTTATATAGAAATCTCTTTCTCTCTCTCTCTCTCTCTCTCTCTCTCTCTCTCTCTCTCTCTCTCTCTCTCTCTCTCTCTCTCTCTGTGTCTCTGTGATGAGAGAGGAGGAATGGAAAACAGGAGGAGTGCAGGGAGTTCTTTCTCCCCAGAGTTTTTTATATGTTGTGTGTGACCGTCACACTCTTTCCCATGGCGCTCACATGAGAAATACTCACAGAACACACAAAGTCCCGTGACTAGTAATGCGTACATCTATCTCCCCGAAACCTAGCGTATGTAGGAGCTGGCTAAGATGGGCATCAGTCAGAAAACAGTATCAAGCCATCAATGTACACCTAAGCTCATAGTGTGCCACAGAGGTTTAGATGTCATTTAAAGGTGCAGTGTGTAATATCTGTATAATTATATATTGGGATCTAGTGGTGAAAGTTCTAGAATGCAACGCTCCCTGGGTAACCCCACCCCTTTCGAATAATAACAGAAGCTACAGTGGCATTCAAGGACAAGAACAATTCTAGATTTGAAACAATGCACCAGATGACATTCCAACCATGACGCTTCCAACATGGATTCCTCCATAAGACTTACCCGCTCAATGTACAAAATGTAATATTAATATTTGTAATTCTCCGCTCAGGAGGATCATTCAGATTATTGGCAGAGGTGATTTTACACCAA